>NW_024469790.1:0-129575 GCF_017976425.1 Toxotes jaculatrix
ACTTTCAGGGCAAACGTTGTGAAAAACAGTCTCATATGGCCAGGAACGGTGAAAATTTTTACGTTTGAGCTGAAATGACAGCTTGCATCAAATATGTTGCTGGCGTCAAAATAAGACTTTTTCCAGCATGGAAACACTATTTTACATTAGAAGAAGCATTTCGCAGAGTTTTCAAGTATGTTTCTGTGATTTGTACTGTGTGGCATTTTCAGGGAAAACGTTGTGAAAAAACACTCTATATGGCCAGGAACGGTGAAATTTTACCGTTTGTGCTGAAATGACAAGCTTTTCATCAAATATGTTGCTGGCGTCAAAATAAGACTGTTCCAGCATGGAAAACTATTTTACATTAGAAGAAGCATTTTGCTGAGTTTTCCCGTGTGTTTCTTTCAATCTGCAGTACCTGGCACTTTCAGGGCAAACGTTGTGAAAAACAGTCCTCATATGGCCAGGAACGGTGAAATTTTACCGTTTGAGCTGAAATGACAGCTTTGCATCAAATATGTTGCTGGCGTCAAAATTAAGACTTTTTCCAGCATGGAAACACTATTTTACATTAGAAGAAGCATTTTTGCTGAGTTTTTCCCCCGTGTGTTTCTTTCATCTGCAGTACCTGGCACTTTCAGGGCAAACGTTGTGAAAAACAGTCTCATATGGCCAGGAACGGTGAAATTTTACCGTTTGAGCTGAAATGACAGCTTTGCATCAAATATGTTGCTGGCGTCCAAAATAAGACTTTTTCCCAGCATGGAAACACTATTTACATTAGAAGAAGCATTTTGCTGAGTTTTCCCCGTGTGTTTCTTTCATCTGCAGTACCTGGCACTTTCAGGGCAACGTTGTGAAAAACAGTCTCATATGGGCCAGGAACGGTGAAATTTTACCGTTTGAGCTGAAATGACAGCTTTGCATCAACTATGTTGCTGGCCGTCAAAAATAAGACTTTTTCCAGCATGGAAACACTATTTTACATTAGAAGAAGCATTTCGCAGAGGTTTTCAAGTATGTTTCTGTGATTTGTACTGTGTGGCAATTTTCAGGGCACACGCTGTGTCCCAGACACACGGAGAATGGCTGGAAACGCTTAAAACGGCAAGTTTCAGTCAGTTAGTGCTGAAATGAACGGTGTGTCCTAAATATGTTGCTGGCGTCAAAATAAGACTGTTTTCCAGCATGGAAACACTATTTTACATTAGCAGAAGCATTTTGCAGAGTTTTCCCCCGTGTGTTTCTTTCATCTGCAGTACCTGGCACTTTCAGGGCAAACGTTGTGAAAAACAGTCTCATATGGCCAGGAACGGTGAAATTTTACCGTTTGAGCTGAAATGACAGCTTTGCATCAAATATGTTGCTGGCGTCAAAATAAGACTTTTTCCAGCATGGAAACACTATTTACATTAGAAGAAGCATTTTGCTGAGTTTTCCCCGTGTGTTTCTTTCATCTGCAGTACCTGGCACTTTCAGGGCAAACGTTGTGAAAAACACTCTCAATTTTACCGTTTGAGCTGAAATGACAGCTTTGCATCAAATATGTTGCTGGCGTCAAAATAAGACTTTTTCCAGCATGGAAACACTATTTTACATTAGAAGAAGCATTTCGCTGAGTTTTCCCGTGTGTTTCTTTCATCTGCAGTACCTGGCACTTTCAGGGCAAACGTTGTGAAAAACACTCTCATATGGCCAGGAACGGTGAAATTTTACCGTTTGAGCTGAAATGACAGCTTTGCATCAAATATGTTGCTGGCGTCAAAATAAGACTTTTTCCAGCATGGAAACACTATTTTACATTAGAAGAAGCATTTCGCAGAGTTTTCCCGTGTGTTTCTTTCATCTGCAGTACCTGGCACTTTCAGGGCAAACGTTGTGAAAAACAGTCTCATATGGCCAGGAACGGTGAAATTTTACCGTTTGAGCTGAAATGACAGCTTTGCATCAAATATGTTGCTGGCGTCAAAATAAGACTTTTTCCAGCATGGAAACACTATTTTACATTAGAAGAAGCATTTTGCAGAGTTTTCAAGTATGTTTCTGTGATTTGTACTGTGTGGCATTTTCAGGGAAAACGTTGTGAAAAACACTCTCATATGGCCAGGAACGGTGAAATTTTACCGTTTGTGCTGAAATGACAGCTTTTCATCAAATATGTTGCTGGCGTCAAAATAAGACTGTTTCCAGCATGGAAACACTATTTTACATTAGAAGAAGCATTTTGCAGAGTTTTCCCGTGTGTTTCTTTCATCTGCAGTACCTGGCACTTTCAGGGCAAACGTTGTGAAAAACAGTCTCATATGGCCAGGAACGGTGAAATTTTACCGTTTGAGCTGAAATGACAGCTTTGCATCAAATATGTTGCTGGCGTCAAAATAAGACTTTTTCCAGCATGGAAACACTATTTTACATTAGAAGAAGCATTTTGCAGAGTTTTCAAGTATGTTTCTGTGATTTGTACTGTGTGGCATTTTCAGGGAAAACGTTGTGAAAAACAGTCTCATATGGCCAGGAACGGTGAAATTTTACCGTTTGAGCTGAAATGACAGCTTTGCATCAAATATGTTTGCTGGCGTCAAAATAAGACTTTTTCCAGCATGGAAACACTATTTTACATTAGAAGAAGCATTTTTGCTGAGTTTTCAAGTATGTTTCTGTGATTTGCACTGCGTGGCATTTTCAGGGCACACGCTGTGTCCCAGACACACAGAGAATGGCTGGAAACGCTTTAAAACGGTAAGTTTCAGTCAGTTAGTGCTGAAATGAACGGGTGTGTCTAAAATATGTTGCTGGCGTCAAAAATAAGACTTTTTCCAGCATGGAAACACTATTTTACATTAGAAGAAGCATTTTGCTGAGTTTTCCCGTGTGTTTCTTTCATCTGCAGTAGCCTACCTGGCACTTTCAGGGCAAACGTTGTGGAAAAACAGTCTCATATGGCCAGGAACGGTGAAATTTTACCGTTTGAGCTGAAATGACAGCTTTTCATCAAATATGTTGCTGGCGTCAAAATAAGACTTTTTCCAGCATGGAAACACTATTTTACATTAGAAGAAGCATTTTGCAGAGTTTTCAAGTATGTTTCTGTGATTTGTACTGTGTGGCATTTTCAGGGAAAACGTTGTGAAAAACACTCTCATATGGCCAGGAACGGTGAAATTTTTACCGTTTGAGCTGAAATGACAGCTTTTCATCAAATATGTTGCTGGCGTCAAAATAAGACTTTTTCCAGCATGGGAAACACTATTTTACATTAGAAGAAGCATTTCGCAGAGTTTTCAAGTATGTTTCTGTGATTTTGTACTGTGTGGCATTTTCAGGGCACACGCTGTGTCCCAGACACACGGAGAATGGCTGGAAAACGCTTTTAAAACGGCAAGTTTCAGTCAGTTAGTGCTGAAATGAACGGTGTGTGTCTAAAATATGTTTGCTGGCGTCAAAATAAGACTGTTTCCAGCATGGAAACACTATTTTACATTAGAAGAAGCATTTTGCTGAGTTTTCCCGTGTGTTTCTTTCATCTGCAGTACCTGGCACTTTCAGGGCAAACGTTGTGAAAAACAGTCTCATATGGCCAGGAACGGTGAAATTTTACCGTTTTGAGCTGAAAATGACAGCTTTGCATCAAATATGTTGCTGGCGTCAAAATAAGACTTTTTTCCAGCATGGAAACACTATTTTACATTAGAAGAAGCATTTCGCAGAGTTTTCAAGTATGTTTCTGTGATTTGTACTGTGTGGCATTTTCAGGGCACACGCTGTGTCCCAGACACACGGAGAATGGCTGGAAACGCTTAAAACGGCAAGTTTCAGTCAGTTAGTGCTGAAATGAACGGTGTGTCTAAAATATGTTGCTGGCGTCAAAAATAAGACTGTTTCCAGCATGGAAACACTATTTTACATTAGAAGAAGCATTTTGCTGAGTTTTCCCGTGTGTTTCTTTCATCTGCAGTACCTGGCACTTTCAGGGCAAACGTTGTGAAAAACAGTCTCATATGGCCAGGAACGGTGAAATTTTACCGTTTTGAGCTGAAATGACAGCTTTGCATCAAATATGTTGCTGGCGTCAAAATAAGACTTTTTCCAGCATGGAAACACTATTTTACATTAGAAGAAGCATTTCGCAGAGTTTTCAAGTATGTTTCTGTGATTTGTACTGTGTGGCATTTTCAGGGCACACGCTGTGTCCCAGACACACGGAGAATGGCTGGAAACGCTTTTAAAACGGCAAGTTTCAGTCAGTTAGTGCTGAAATGAACGGTGTGTCTAAAATATGTTGCTGGCGTCAAAATAAGACTGTTTCCAGCATGGAAACACTATTTTACATTAGAAGAAGCATTTTGCAGAGTTTTCCCGTGTGTTTCTTTCATCTGCAGTACCTGGCACTTTCAGGGCAAAACGTTTGTGAAAAACAGTCTCATATGGCCAGGAACGGTGAAATTTTACCGTTTGAGCTGAAATGACAGCTTTGCATCAAATATGTTGCTGGCGTCAAAATAAGACTTTTTTTCCAGCATGGAAACACTATTTTACATTAGAAGAAGCATTTCGCAGAGTTTTCAAGTATGTTTCTGTGATTTGTACTGTGTGGCATTTTCAGGGCACACGCTGTGTCCCCAGACACACGGAGAATGGCTGGAAACGCTTTAAAACGGCAAGTTTCAGTCAGTTAGTGCTGAAATGAACGGTGTGTCTAAAATATGTTGCTGGCGTCAAAATAAGACTGTTTCCAGCATGGAAACACTATTTTACATTAGAAGAAGCATTTTGCAGAGTTTTCCCCGTGTGTTTCTTTCATCTGCAGTACCTGGCACTTTCAGGGCAAACGTTGTGAAAAACAGTCTCATATGGCCAGGAACGGTGAAATTTTACCGTTTGAGCTGAAATGACAGCTTTGCATCAAATATGTTGCTGGCGTCAAAATAAGACTTTTTCCAGCATGGAAACACTATTTTACATTAGAAGAAGCATTTTGCTGAGTTTTCCCGTGTGTTTCTTTCATCTGCAGTACCTGGCACTCTTTCAGGGCAAACGTTGTGGAAAAACAGTCTCATATGGCCAGGGAACGGTGAAATTTTACCGTTTGAGCTGAAATGACAGCTTTGCATCAAATATGTTGCTGGCGTCAAAATAAGACTTTTTCCAGCATGGAAACACTATTTTACATTAGAAGAAGCATTTCGCAGAGTTTTCAAGTATGTTTCTGTGATTTGTACTGTGTGGCATTTTCAGGGCACACGCTGTGTCCCAGACACACGGAGAATGGCTGGAAACGCTTTTAAAACGGCAAGTTTCAGTCAGTTAGTGCTGAAATGAACGGTGTGTCTAAAATATGTTGCTGGCGTCAAAATAAGACTGTTTCCAGCATGGAAACACTATTTTACATTAGAAGAAGCATTTTGCAGAGTTTTCCCGTGTGTTTCTTTCATCTGCAGTACCTGGCACTTTCAGGGCAAACGTTGTGAAAAACAGTCTCATATGGCCAGGAACGGTGAAATTTTACCGTTTGAGCTGAAATGACAGCTTTGCATCAAATATGTTGCTGGCGTCAAAATAAGACTTTTTCCAGCATGGAAACACTATTTTACATTAGAAGAAGCATTTCGCTGAGTTTTCCCGTGTGTTTCTTTCATCTGCAGTACCTGGCACTTTCAGGGCAAACGTTGTGAAAAACAGTCTCATATGGCCAGGAACGGTGAAATTTTACCGTTTGAGCTGAAATGACAGCTTTGCATCAAATATGTTGCTGGCGTCAAAATAAGACTTTTTCCAGCATGGAAACACTATTTTACATTAGAAGAAGCATTTCGCAGAGTTTTCAAGTATGTTTCTGTGATTTGTACTGTGTGGCATTTTCAGGGCACACGCTGTGTCCCAGACACACGGAGAATGGCTGGAGAACGCTTAAAACGGCAAGTTTCAGTCAGTTAGTGCTGAAATGAACGGTGTTGGTCTAAAATATGTTGCTGGCGTCAAAATAAGACTGTTTCCAGCATGGAAACACTATTTTACATTAGAAGAAGCATTTTGCAGAGTTTTTCCCGTGTGTTTCTTTCATCTGCAGTACCTGGCACTTTCAGGGCAAACGTTGTGAAAAACAGTCTCATATGGCCAGGAACGGTGAAAATTTTACCGTTTGAGCTGAAATGACAGCTTTGCATCAAATATGTTGCTGGCGTCAAAATAAGACTTTTTCCAGCATGGAAACACTATTTTACATTAGAAGAAGCATTTTGCAGAGTTTTCAAGTATGTTTCTGTGATTTGTACTGTGTGGCATTTTCAGGGAAAACGTTGTGAAAAACACTCTCATATGGCCAGGAACGGTGAAATTTTACCGTTTGAGCTGAAATGACAGCTTTTCATCAAATATGTTGCTGGCGTCAAAATAAGACTGTTTCCAGCATGGAAACACTATTTTACATTAGAAGAAGCATTTTGCAGAGTTTTTCCCCGTGTGTTTCTTTCATCTGCAGTACCTGGCACTTTCAGGGCAAACGTTGTGAAAAACAGTCTCATATGGCCAGGAACGGTGAAATTTTACCGTTTTGAGCTGAAATGACAGCTTTTCATCAAATATGTTGCTGGCGTCAAAATAAGACTTTTTCCAGCATGGAAACACTATTTTACATTAGAAGAAGCATTTTGCAGAGTTTTCAAGTATGTTTCTGTGATTTGTACTGTGTGGCATTTTCAGGGAAAACGTTGTGAAAAACACTCTCATATGGCCAGGAACGGTGAAATTTTACCGTTTGTGCTGAAATGACAGCTTTTCATCAAATATGTTGCTGGCGTCAAAATAAGACTGTTTCCAGCATGGAAACACTATTTTACATTAGAAGAAGCATTTTGCTGAGTTTTCCCGTGTGTTTCTTTCATCTGCAGTACCTGGCACTTTCAGGGCAAACGTTGTGAAAAACAGTCTCATATGGCCAGGAACGGTGAAATTTTACCGTTTGAGCTGAAATGACAGCTTTGCATCAAATATGTTGCTGGCGTCAAAATAAGACTTTTTCCAGCATGGAAACACTATTTTACATTAGAAGAAGCATTTTGCTGAGTTTTCCCGTGTGTTTCTTTCATCTGCAGTACCTGGCACTTTCAGGGCAAACGTTGTGAAAAAACAGTCTCATATGGCCAGGAACGGTGAAATTTTACCGTTTGAGCTGAAATGACAGCTTTGCATCAAATATGTTGCTGGCGTCAAAATAAGACTTTTTCCAGCATGGAAACACTATTTTACATTAGAAGAAGCATTTTGCTGAGTTTTCCCGTGTGTTTCTTTCATCTGCAGTACCTGGCACTTTCAGGGCAAACGTTGTGAAAAAACAGTCTCATATGGCCAGGAACGGTGAAATTTTACCGTTTTGAGCTGAAATGACAAGCTTTGCATCAAATATGTTGCTGGCGGTCAAAATAAGGACTTTTTCCAGCATGGAAACACTATTTTACATTAGAAGAAGCATTTCGCAGAGTTTTCAAGTATGTTTCTGTGATTTGTACTGTGTGGCATTTTCAGGGCACACGCTGTGTCCCCAGACACACGGGAGAATGGCTGGAAAACGCTTTAAAACGGCAAGTTTCAGTCAGTTAGTGCTGAAATGAACGGTGTGTCTAAAATATGTTGCTGGGCGTCAAAATAAGACTGTTTTCCAGCATGGAAACACTATTTTACATTAGAAAGAAGCATTTTGCAGAGTTTTCCCGTGTGTTTCTTTCATCTGCAGTACCTGGCACTTTCAGGGCAAACGTTGTGAAAAACAGTCTCATATGGCCAGGAACGGTGAAAATTTTACCGTTTGAGCTGAAATGACAGCTTTGCATCAAATATGTTGCTGGCGTCAAAATAAGACTTTTTTCCAGCATGGAAACACTATTTTACATTAGAAGAAGCATTTTGCTGAGTTTTCCCGTGTGTTTCTTTCATCTGCAGTACCTGGCACTTTCAGGGCAAACGTTGTGAAAAACAGTCTCATATGGCCAGGAACGGTGAAATTTTACCGTTTGAGCTGAAATGACAGCTTTGCATCAAATATGTTGCTGGCGTCAAAATAAGACTTTTTTCCAGCATGGAAACACTATTTTACATTAGAAGAAGCATTTCGCAGAGTTTTCCCGTGTGTTTCTTTCATCTGCAGTACCTGGCACTTTCAGGGCAAACGTTGTGAAAAACAGTCTCATATGGCCAGGAACGGTGAAATTTTACCGTTTGAGCTGAAATGACAGCTTTGCATCAAATATGTTGCTGGCGTCAAAATAAGACTTTTTCCAGCATGGAAACACTATTTTACATTAGAAGAAGCATTTTGCAGAGTTTTCAAGTATGTTTCTGTGATTTGTACTGTGTGGCATTTTCAGGGAAAACGTTGTGAAAAACACTCTCATATGGCCAGGAACGGTGAAATTTTACCGTTTGTGCTGAAATGACAGCTTTTCATCAAATATGTTGCTGGCGTCAAAATAAGACTGTTTCCAGCATGGAAACACTATTTTACATTAGAAGAAGCATTTTGCAGAGTTTTCCCGTGTGTTTCTTTCATCTGCAGTACCTGGCACTTTCAGGGCAAACGTTGTGAAAAACAGTCTCATATGGCCAGGAACGGTGAAATTTTACCGTTTGAGCTGAAATGACAGCTTTGCATCAAATATGTTGCTGGCGTCAAAATAAGACTTTTTCCAGCATGGAAACACTATTTTACATTAGAAGAAGCATTTTGCAGAGTTTTCCCGTGTGTTTCTTTCATCTGCAGTACCTGGCACTTTCAGGGCAAACGTTGTGAAAAACAGTCTCATATGGCCAGGAACGGTGAAATTTTACCGTTTGAGCTGAAATGACAGCTTTGCATCAAATATGTTGCTGGCGTCAAAATAAGACTTTTTCCAGCATGGAAACACTATTTTACATTAGAAGAAGCATTTTGCAGAGTTTTCCCGTGTGTTTCTTTCATCTGCAGTACCTGGCACTTTCAGGGCAAACGTTGTGAAAAACAGTCTCATATGGCCAGGAACGGTGAAATTTTACCGTTTGAGCTGAAATGACAGCTTTGCATCAAATATGTTGCTGGCGTCAAAATAAGACTTTTTCCAGCATGGAAACACTATTTTACATTAGAAGAAGCATTTCGCAGAGTTTTCAAGTATGTTTCTGTGATTTGTACTGTGTGGCATTTTCAGGGCACACGCTGTGTCCCAGACACACGGAGAATGGCTGGAAACGCTTAAAACGGCAAGTTTCAGTCAGTTAGTGCTGAAATGAACGGTGTGTCTAAAATATGTTGCTGGCGTCAAAATAAGACTGTTTCCAGCATGGAAACACTATTTTACATTAGAAGAAGCATTTTGCAGAGTTTTTCCCGTGTGTTTCTTTCATCTGCAGTACCTGGCACTTTCAGGGCAAACGTTGTGAAAAACAGTCTCATATGGCCAGGAACGGTGAAATTTTACCGTTTGAGCTGAAATGACAGCTTTGCATCAAATATGTTGCTGGCGTCAAAATAAGACTTTTTCCAGCATGGAAACACTATTTTACATTAGAAGAAGCATTTTGCAGAGTTTTCAAGTATGTTTCTGTGATTTGTACTGTGTGGCATTTTCAGGGAAAACGTTGTGAAAAACACTCTCATATGGCCAGGAACGGTGAAATTTTACCGTTTGAGCTGAAATGACAGCTTTTCATCAAATATGTTGCTGGCGTCAAAATAAGACTGTTTCCAGCATGGAAACACTATTTTACATTAGAAGAAGCATTTTGCAGAGTTTTCCCGTGTGTTTCTTTCATCTGCAGTACCTGGCACTTTCAGGGCAAACGTTGTGAAAAACAGTCTCATATGGCCAGGAACGGTGAAATTTTACCGTTTGAGCTGAAATGACAGCTTTTCATCAAATATGTTGCTGGCGTCAAAATAAGACTTTTTCCAGCATGGAAACACTATTTTACATTAGAAGAAGCATTTTGCAGAGTTTTCAAGTATGTTTCTGTGATTTGTACTGTGTGGCATTTTCAGGGAAAACGTTGTGAAAAACACTCTCATATGGCCAGGAACGGTGAAATTTTACCGTTTGTGCTGAAATGACAGCTTTTCATCAAATATGTTGCTGGCGTCAAAATAAGACTGTTTCCAGCATGGAAACACTATTTTACATTAGAAGAAGCATTTTGCTGAGTTTTCCCGTGTGTTTCTTTCATCTGCAGTACCTGGCACTTTCAGGGCAAACGTTGTGAAAAACAGTCTCATATGGCCAGGAACGGTGAAATTTTACCGTTTGAGCTGAAATGACAGCTTTGCATCAAATATGTTGCTGGCGTCAAAATAAGACTTTTTCCAGCATGGAAACACTATTTTACATTAGAAGAAGCATTTTGCTGAGTTTTCAAGTATGTTTCTGTGATTTGTACTGTGTGGCATTTTCAGGGAAAACGTTGTGAAAAACACTCTCATATGGCCAGGAACGGTGAAATTTTACCGTTTGTGCTGAAATGACAGCTTTTCATCAAATATGTTGCTGGCGTCAAAATAAGACTGTTTCCAGCATGGAAACACTATTTTACATTAGAAGAAGCATTTTGCTGAGTTTTCCCGTGTGTTTCTTTCATCTGCAGTACCTGGCACTTTCAGGGCAAACGTTGTGAAAAACAGTCTCATATGGCCAGGAACGGTGAAATTTTACCGTTTGAGCTGAAATGACAGCTTTGCATCAAATATGTTGCTGGCGTCAAAATAAGACTTTTTCCAGCATGGAAACACTATTTTACATTAGAAGAAGCATTTTGCTGAGTTTTCCCGTGTGTTTCTTTCATCTGCAGTACCTGGCACTTTCAGGGCAAACGTTGTGAAAAACAGTCTCATATGGCCAGGAACGGTGAAATTTTACCGTTTGAGCTGAAATGACAGCTTTGCATCAAATATGTTGCTGGCGTCAAAATAAGACTTTTTCCAGCATGGAAACACTATTTTACATTAGAAGAAGCATTTTGCTGAGTTTTCCCGTGTGTTTCTTTCATCTGCAGTACCTGGCACTTTCAGGGCAAACGTTGTGAAAAACAGTCTCATATGGCCAGGAACGGTGAAATTTTACCGTTTGAGCTGAAATGACAGCTTTGCATCAAATATGTTGCTGGCGTCAAAATAAGACTTTTTCCAGCATGGAAACACTATTTTACATTAGAAGAAGCATTTCGCAGAGTTTTCAAGTATGTTTCTGTGATTTGTACTGTGTGGCATTTTCAGGGCACACGCTGTGTCCCAGACACACGGAGAATGGCTGGAAACGCTTAAAACGGCAAGTTTCAGTCAGTTAGTGCTGAAATGAACGGTGTGTCTAAAATATGTTGCTGGCGTCAAAATAAGACTTTTTCCAGCATGGAAACACTATTTTACATTAGAAGAAGCATTTTGCAGAGTTTTCCCCGTGTGTTTCTTTCATCTGCAGTACCTGGCACTTTCAGGGCAAACGTTGTGAAAAACAGTCTCATATGGCCAGGAACGGTGAAATTTTACCGTTTGAGCTGAAATGACAGCTTTGCATCAAATATGTTGCTGGCGTCAAAATAAGACTTTTTCCAGCATGGAAACACTATTTTACATTAGAAGAAGCATTTCGCAGAGTTTTCAAGTATGTTTCTGTGATTTGTACTGTGTGGCATTTTCAGGGAAAACGTTGTGAAAAACACTCTCATATGGCCAGGAACGGTGAAATTTTACCGTTTGTGCTGAAATGACAGCTTTTCATCAAATATGTTGCTGGCGTCAAAATAAGACTGTTTCCAGCATGGAAACACTATTTTACATTAGAAGAAGCATTTTGCTGAGTTTTCCCGTGTGTTTCTTTCATCTGCAGTACCTGGCACTTTCAGGGCAAACGTTGTGAAAAACAGTCTCATATGGCCAGGAACGGTGAAATTTTACCGTTTGAGCTGAAATGACAGCTTTGCATCAAATATGTTGCTGGCGTCAAAATAAGACTTTTTCCAGCATGGAAACACTATTTTACATTAGAAGAAGCATTTTGCTGAGTTTTCCCGTGTGTTTCTTTCATCTGCAGTACCTGGCACTTTCAGGGCAAACGTTGTGAAAAACAGTCTCATATGGCCAGGAACGGTGAAATTTTACCGTTTGAGCTGAAATGACAGCTTTGCATCAAATATGTTGCTGGCGTCAAAATAAGACTTTTTCCAGCATGGAAACACTATTTTACATTAGAAGAAGCATTTTGCTGAGTTTTCCCGTGTGTTTCTTTCATCTGCAGTACCTGGCACTTTCAGGGCAAACGTTGTGAAAAACAGTCTCATATGGCCAGGAACGGTGAAATTTTACCGTTTGAGCTGAAATGACAGCTTTGCATCAAATATGTTGCTGGCGTCAAAATAAGACTTTTTCCAGCATGGAAACACTATTTTACATTAGAAGAAGCATTTCGCAGAGTTTTCAAGTATGTTTCTGTGATTTGTACTGTGTGGCATTTTCAGGGCACACGCTGTGTCCCAGACACACGGAGAATGGCTGGAAACGCTTAAAACGGCAAGTTTCAGTCAGTTAGTGCTGAAATGAACGGTGTGTCTAAAATATGTTGCTGGCGTCAAAATAAGACTGTTTCCAGCATGGAAACACTATTTTACATTAGAAGAAGCATTTTGCAGAGTTTTCCCGTGTGTTTCTTTCATCTGCAGTACCTGGCACTTTCAGGGCAAACGTTGTGAAAAACAGTCTCATATGGCCAGGAACGGTGAAATTTTACCGTTTGAGCTGAAATGACAGCTTTGCATCAAATATGTTGCTGGCGTCAAAATAAGACTTTTTCCAGCATGGAAACACTATTTTACATTAGAAGAAGCATTTTGCTGAGTTTTCCCGTGTGTTTCTTTCATCTGCAGTACCTGGCACTTTCAGGGCAAACGTTGTGAAAAACACTCTCATATGGCCAGGAACGGTGAAATTTTACCGTTTGAGCTGAAATGACAGCTTTGCATCAAATATGTTGCTGGCGTCAAAATAAGACTTTTTCCAGCATGGAAACACTATTTTACATTAGAAGAAGCATTTTGCTGAGTTTTCCCGTGTGTTTCTTTCATCTGCAGTACCTGGCACTTTCAGGGCAAACGTTGTGAAAAACACTCTCATATGGCCAGGAACGGTGAAATTTTACCGTTTGAGCTGAAATGACAGCTTTGCATCAAATATGTTGCTGGCGTCAAAATAAGACTTTTTCCAGCATGGAAACACTATTTTACATTAGAAGAAGCATTTCGCAGAGTTTTCCCGTGTGTTTCTTTCATCTGCAGTACCTGGCACTTTCAGGGCAAACGTTGTGAAAAACAGTCTCATATGGCCAGGAACGGTGAAATTTTACCGTTTGAGCTGAAATGACAGCTTTGCATCAAATATGTTGCTGGCGTCAAAATAAGACTTTTTCCAGCATGGAAACACTATTTTACATTAGAAGAAGCATTTTGCAGAGTTTTCAAGTATGTTTCTGTGATTTGTACTGTGTGGCATTTTCAGGGAAAACGTTGTGAAAAACACTCTCATATGGCCAGGAACGGTGAAATTTTACCGTTTGTGCTGAAATGACAGCTTTTCATCAAATATGTTGCTGGCGTCAAAATAAGACTGTTTCCAGCATGGAAACACTATTTTACATTAGAAGAAGCATTTTGCTGAGTTTTCAAGTATGTTTCTGTGATTTGCACTGCGTGGCATTTTCAGGGCACACGCTGTGTCCCAGACACACAGAGAATGGCTGGAAACGCTTAAAACGGTAAGTTTCAGTCAGTTAGTGCTGAAATGAACGGTGTGTCTAAAATATGTTGCTGGCGTCAAAATAAGACTTTTTCCAGCATGGAAACACTATTTTACATTAGAAGAAGCATTTTGCTGAGTTTTCCCGTGTGTTTCTTTCATCTGCAGTAGCCTACCTGGCACTTTCAGGGCAAACGTTGTGAAAAACAGTCTCATATGGCCAGGAACGGTGAAATTTTACCGTTTGAGCTGAAATGACAGCTTTTCATCAAATATGTTGCTGGCGTCAAAATAAGACTTTTTCCAGCATGGAAACACTATTTTACATTAGAAGAAGCATTTTGCAGAGTTTTCAAGTATGTTTCTGTGATTTGTACTGTGTGGCATTTTCAGGGAAAACGTTGTGAAAAACACTCTCATATGGCCAGGAACGGTGAAATTTTACCGTTTGAGCTGAAATGACAGCTTTTCATCAAATATGTTGCTGGCGTCAAAATAAGACTTTTTCCAGCATGGAAACACTATTTTACATTAGAAGAAGCATTTCGCAGAGTTTTCAAGTATGTTTCTGTGATTTGTACTGTGTGGCATTTTCAGGGCACACGCTGTGTCCCAGACACACGGAGAATGGCTGGAAACGCTTAAAACGGCAAGTTTCAGTCAGTTAGTGCTGAAATGAACGGTGTGTCTAAAATATGTTGCTGGCGTCAAAATAAGACTGTTTCCAGCATGGAAACACTATTTTACATTAGAAGAAGCATTTTGCTGAGTTTTCCCGTGTGTTTCTTTCATCTGCAGTACCTGGCACTTTCAGGGCAAACGTTGTGAAAAACAGTCTCATATGGCCAGGAACGGTGAAATTTTACCGTTTGAGCTGAAATGACAGCTTTGCATCAAATATGTTGCTGGCGTCAAAATAAGACTTTTTCCAGCATGGAAACACTATTTTACATTAGAAGAAGCATTTCGCAGAGTTTTCAAGTATGTTTCTGTGATTTGTACTGTGTGGCATTTTCAGGGCACACGCTGTGTCCCAGACACACGGAGAATGGCTGGAAACGCTTAAAACGGCAAGTTTCAGTCAGTTAGTGCTGAAATGAACGGTGTGTCTAAAATATGTTGCTGGCGTCAAAATAAGACTGTTTCCAGCATGGAAACACTATTTTACATTAGAAGAAGCATTTTGCTGAGTTTTCCCGTGTGTTTCTTTCATCTGCAGTACCTGGCACTTTCAGGGCAAACGTTGTGAAAAACAGTCTCATATGGCCAGGAACGGTGAAATTTTACCGTTTGAGCTGAAATGACAGCTTTGCATCAAATATGTTGCTGGCGTCAAAATAAGACTTTTTCCAGCATGGAAACACTATTTTACATTAGAAGAAGCATTTCGCAGAGTTTTCAAGTATGTTTCTGTGATTTGTACTGTGTGGCATTTTCAGGGCACACGCTGTGTCCCAGACACACGGAGAATGGCTGGAAACGCTTAAAACGGCAAGTTTCAGTCAGTTAGTGCTGAAATGAACGGTGTGTCTAAAATATGTTGCTGGCGTCAAAATAAGACTGTTTCCAGCATGGAAACACTATTTTACATTAGAAGAAGCATTTTGCAGAGTTTTCCCGTGTGTTTCTTTCATCTGCAGTACCTGGCACTTTCAGGGCAAACGTTGTGAAAAACAGTCTCATATGGCCAGGAACGGTGAAATTTTACCGTTTGAGCTGAAATGACAGCTTTGCATCAAATATGTTGCTGGCGTCAAAATAAGACTTTTTCCAGCATGGAAACACTATTTTACATTAGAAGAAGCATTTCGCTGAGTTTTCCCGTGTGTTTCTTTCATCTGCAGTACCTGGCACTTTCAGGGCAAACGTTGTGAAAAACAGTCTCATATGGCCAGGAACGGTGAAATTTTACCGTTTGAGCTGAAATGACAGCTTTGCATCAAATATGTTGCTGGCGTCAAAATAAGACTTTTTCCAGCATGGAAACACTATTTTACATTAGAAGAAGCATTTCGCAGAGTTTTCAAGTATGTTTCTGTGATTTGTACTGTGTGGCATTTTCAGGGCACACGCTGTGTCCCAGACACACGGAGAATGGCTGGAAACGCTTAAAACGGCAAGTTTCAGTCAGTTAGTGCTGAAATGAACGGTGTGTCTAAAATATGTTGCTGGCGTCAAAATAAGACTTTTTCCAGCATGGAAACACTATTTTACATTAGAAGAAGCATTTTGCAGAGTTTTCAAGTATGTTTCTGTGATTTGTACTGTGTGGCATTTTCAGGGAAAACGTTGTGAAAAACACTCTCATATGGCCAGGAACGGTGAAATTTTACCGTTTGAGCTGAAATGACAGCTTTTCATCAAATATGTTGCTGGCGTCAAAATAAGACTGTTTCCAGCATGGAAACACTATTTTACATTAGAAGAAGCATTTTGCAGAGTTTTCCCGTGTGTTTCTTTCATCTGCAGTACCTGGCACTTTCAGGGCAAACGTTGTGAAAAACAGTCTCATATGGCCAGGAACGGTGAAATTTTACCGTTTGAGCTGAAATGACAGCTTTTCATCAAATATGTTGCTGGCGTCAAAATAAGACTTTTTCCAGCATGGAAACACTATTTTACATTAGAAGAAGCATTTTGCAGAGTTTTCAAGTATGTTTCTGTGATTTGTACTGTGTGGCATTTTCAGGGAAAACGTTGTGAAAAACACTCTCATATGGCCAGGAACGGTGAAATTTTACCGTTTGTGCTGAAATGACAGCTTTTCATCAAATATGTTGCTGGCGTCAAAATAAGACTGTTTCCAGCATGGAAACACTATTTTACATTAGAAGAAGCATTTTGCTGAGTTTTCCCGTGTGTTTCTTTCATCTGCAGTACCTGGCACTTTCAGGGCAAACGTTGTGAAAAACAGTCTCATATGGCCAGGAACGGTGAAATTTTACCGTTTGAGCTGAAATGACAGCTTTGCATCAAATATGTTGCTGGCGTCAAAATAAGACTTTTTCCAGCATGGAAACACTATTTTACATTAGAAGAAGCATTTTGCAGAGTTTTCCCGTGTGTTTCTTTCATCTGCAGTACCTGGCACTTTCAGGGCAAACGTTGTGAAAAACAGTCTCATATGGCCAGGAACGGTGAAATTTTACCGTTTGAGCTGAAATGACAGCTTTGCATCAAATATGTTGCTGGCGTCAAAATAAGACTTTTTCCAGCATGGAAACACTATTTTACATTAGAAGAAGCATTTTGCAGAGTTTTCCCGTGTGTTTCTTTCATCTGCAGTACCTGGCACTTTCAGGGCAAACGTTGTGAAAAACAGTCTCATATGGCCAGGAACGGTGAAATTTTACCGTTTGAGCTGAAATGACAGCTTTGCATCAAATATGTTGCTGGCGTCAAAATAAGACTTTTTCCAGCATGGAAACACTATTTTACATTAGAAGAAGCATTTCGCAGAGTTTTCAAGTATGTTTCTGTGATTTGTACTGTGTGGCATTTTCAGGGCACACGCTGTGTCCCAGACACACGGAGAATGGCTGGAAACGCTTAAAACGGCAAGTTTCAGTCAGTTAGTGCTGAAATGAACGGTGTGTCTAAAATATGTTGCTGGCGTCAAAATAAGACTGTTTCCAGCATGGAAACACTATTTTACATTAGAAGAAGCATTTTGCAGAGTTTTCCCGTGTGTTTCTTTCATCTGCAGTACCTGGCACTTTCAGGGCAAACGTTGTGAAAAACAGTCTCATATGGCCAGGAACGGTGAAATTTTACCGTTTGAGCTGAAATGACAGCTTTGCATCAAATATGTTGCTGGCGTCAAAATAAGACTTTTTCCAGCATGGAAACACTATTTTACATTAGAAGAAGCATTTTGCTGAGTTTTCCCGTGTGTTTCTTTCATCTGCAGTACCTGGCACTTTCAGGGCAAACGTTGTGAAAAACACTCTCATATGGCCAGGAACGGTGAAATTTTACCGTTTGAGCTGAAATGACAGCTTTGCATCAAATATGTTGCTGGCGTCAAAATAAGACTTTTTCCAGCATGGAAACACTATTTTACATTAGAAGAAGCATTTCGCTGAGTTTTCCCGTGTGTTTCTTTCATCTGCAGTACCTGGCACTTTCAGGGCAAACGTTGTGAAAAAACACTCTCATATGGCCAGGAACGGTGAAATTTTACCGTTTGAGCTGAAATGACAGCTTTGCATCAAATATGTTGCTGGCGTCAAAATAAGACTTTTTCCAGCATGGAAACACTATTTTACATTAGAAGAAGCATTTCGCAGAGTTTTCCCGTGTGTTTCTTTCATCTGCAGTACCTGGCACTTTCAGGGCAAACGTTGTGAAAAACAGTCTCATATGGCCAGGAACGGTGAAATTTTACCGTTTGAGCTGAAATGACAGCTTTGCATCAAATATGTTGCTGGCGTCAAAATAAGACTTTTTCCAGCATGGAAACACTATTTTACATTAGAAGAAGCATTTTGCAGAGTTTTCAAGTATGTTTCTGTGATTTGTACTGTGTGGCATTTTCAGGGAAAACGTTGTGAAAAACACTCTCATATGGCCAGGAACGGTGAAATTTTACCGTTTGTGCTGAAATGACAGCTTTTCATCAAATATGTTGCTGGCGTCAAAATAAGACTGTTTCCAGCATGGAAACACTATTTTACATTAGAAGAAGCATTTTGCAGAGTTTTCCCGTGTGTTTCTTTCATCTGCAGTACCTGGCACTTTCAGGGCAAACGTTGTGAAAAACAGTCTCATATGGCCAGGAACGGTGAAATTTTACCGTTTGAGCTGAAATGACAGCTTTGCATCAAATATGTTGCTGGCGTCAAAATAAGACTTTTTCCAGCATGGAAACACTATTTTACATTAGAAGAAGCATTTTGCAGAGTTTTCCCGTGTGTTTCTTTCATCTGCAGTACCTGGCACTTTCAGGGCAAACGTTGTGAAAAACAGTCTCATATGGCCAGGAACGGTGAAATTTTACCGTTTGAGCTGAAATGACAGCTTTGCATCAAATATGTTGCTGGCGTCAAAATAAGACTTTTTCCAGCATGGAAACACTATTTTACATTAGAAGAAGCATTTTGCAGAGTTTTCAAGTATGTTTCTGTGATTTGTACTGTGTGGCATTTTCAGGGAAAACGTTGTGAAAAACACTCTCATATGGCCAGGAACGGTGAAATTTTACCGTTTGTGCTGAAATGACAGCTTTTCATCAAATATGTTGCTGGCGTCAAAATAAGACTGTTTCCAGCATGGAAACACTATTTTACATTAGAAGAAGCATTTTGCAGAGTTTTCCCGTGTGTTTCTTTCATCTGCAGTACCTGGCACTTTCAGGGCAAACGTTGTGAAAAACAGTCTCATATGGCCAGGAACGGTGAAATTTTACCGTTTGAGCTGAAATGACAGCTTTGCATCAAATATGTTGCTGGCGTCAAAATAAGACTTTTTCCAGCATGGAAACACTATTTTACATTAGAAGAAGCATTTTGCAGAGTTTTCAAGTATGTTTCTGTGATTTGTACTGTGTGGCATTTTCAGGGAAAACGTTGTGAAAAACACTCTCATATGGCCAGGAACGGTGAAATTTTACCGTTTGAGCTGAAATGACAGCTTTGCATCAAATATGTTGCTGGCGTCAAAATAAGACTGTTTCCAGCATGGAAACACTATTTTACATTAGAAGAAGCATTTTGCAGAGTTTTCAAGTATGTTTCTGTGATTTGTACTGTGTGGCATTTTCAGGGAAAACGTTGTGAAAAACAGTCTCATATGGCCAGGAACGGTGAAATTTTACCGTTTGAGCTGAAATGACAGCTTTGCATCAAATATGTTGCTGGCGTCAAAATAAGACTTTTTCCAGCATGGAAACACTATTTTACATTAGAAGAAGCATTTTGCTGAGTTTTCAAGTATGTTTCTGTGATTTGCACTGCGTGGCATTTTCAGGGCACACGCTGTGTCCCAGACACACAGAGAATGGCTGGAAACGCTTAAAACGGTAAGTTTCAGTCAGTTAGTGCTGAAATGAACGGTGTGTCTAAAATATGTTGCTGGCGTCAAAATAAGACTTTTTCCAGCATGGAAACACTATTTTACATTAGAAGAAGCATTTTGCTGAGTTTTCCCGTGTGTTTCTTTCATCTGCAGTAGCCTACCTGGCACTTTCAGGGCAAACGTTGTGAAAAACAGTCTCATATGGCCAGGAACGGTGAAATTTTACCGTTTGAGCTGAAATGACAGCTTTTCATCAAATATGTTGCTGGCGTCAAAATAAGACTTTTTCCAGCATGGAAACACTATTTTACATTAGAAGAAGCATTTTGCAGAGTTTTCAAGTATGTTTCTGTGATTTGTACTGTGTGGCATTTTCAGGGAAAACGTTGTGAAAAACACTCTCATATGGCCAGGAACGGTGAAATTTTACCGTTTGAGCTGAAATGACAGCTTTTCATCAAATATGTTGCTGGCGTCAAAATAAGACTTTTTCCAGCATGGAAACACTATTTTACATTAGAAGAAGCATTTCGCAGAGTTTTCAAGTATGTTTCTGTGATTTGTACTGTGTGGCATTTTCAGGGCACACGCTGTGTCCCAGACACACGGAGAATGGCTGGAAACGCTTAAAACGGCAAGTTTCAGTCAGTTAGTGCTGAAATGAACGGTGTGTCTAAAATATGTTGCTGGCGTCAAAATAAGACTGTTTCCAGCATGGAAACACTATTTTACATTAGAAGAAGCATTTTGCTGAGTTTTCCCGTGTGTTTCTTTCATCTGCAGTACCTGGCACTTTCAGGGCAAACGTTGTGAAAAACAGTCTCATATGGCCAGGAACGGTGAAATTTTACCGTTTGAGCTGAAATGACAGCTTTGCATCAAATATGTTGCTGGCGTCAAAATAAGACTTTTTCCAGCATGGAAACACTATTTTACATTAGAAGAAGCATTTCGCAGAGTTTTCAAGTATGTTTCTGTGATTTGTACTGTGTGGCATTTTCAGGGCACACGCTGTGTCCCAGACACACGGAGAATGGCTGGAAACGCTTAAAACGGCAAGTTTCAGTCAGTTAGTGCTGAAATGAACGGTGTGTCTAAAATATGTTGCTGGCGTCAAAATAAGACTGTTTCCAGCATGGAAACACTATTTTACATTAGAAGAAGCATTTTGCAGAGTTTTCCCGTGTGTTTCTTTCATCTGCAGTACCTGGCACTTTCAGGGCAAACGTTGTGAAAAACAGTCTCATATGGCCAGGAACGGTGAAATTTTACCGTTTGAGCTGAAATGACAGCTTTGCATCAAATATGTTGCTGGCGTCAAAATAAGACTTTTTCCAGCATGGAAACACTATTTTACATTAGAAGAAGCATTTCGCAGAGTTTTCAAGTATGTTTCTGTGATTTGTACTGTGTGGCATTTTCAGGGCACACGCTGTGTCCCAGACACACGGAGAATGGCTGGAAACGCTTAAAACGGCAAGTTTCAGTCAGTTAGTGCTGAAATGAACGGTGTGTCTAAAATATGTTGCTGGCGTCAAAATAAGACTGTTTCCAGCATGGAAACACTATTTTACATTAGAAGAAGCATTTTGCAGAGTTTTCCCGTGTGTTTCTTTCATCTGCAGTACCTGGCACTTTCAGGGCAAACGTTGTGAAAAACAGTCTCATATGGCCAGGAACGGTGAAATTTTACCGTTTGAGCTGAAATGACAGCTTTGCATCAAATATGTTGCTGGCGTCAAAATAAGACTTTTTCCAGCATGGAAACACTATTTTACATTAGAAGAAGCATTTTGCTGAGTTTTCCCGTGTGTTTCTTTCATCTGCAGTACCTGGCACTTTCAGGGCAAACGTTGTGAAAAACAGTCTCATATGGCCAGGAACGGTGAAATTTTACCGTTTGAGCTGAAATGACAGCTTTGCATCAAATATGTTGCTGGCGTCAAAATAAGACTTTTTCCAGCATGGAAACACTATTTTACATTAGAAGAAGCATTTCGCAGAGTTTTCAAGTATGTTTCTGTGATTTGTACTGTGTGGCATTTTCAGGGCACACGCTGTGTCCCAGACACACGGAGAATGGCTGGAAACGCTTAAAACGGCAAGTTTCAGTCAGTTAGTGCTGAAATGAACGGTGTGTCTAAAATATGTTGCTGGCGTCAAAATAAGACTGTTTCCAGCATGGAAACACTATTTTACATTAGAAGAAGCATTTTGCAGAGTTTTCCCGTGTGTTTCTTTCATCTGCAGTACCTGGCACTTTCAGGGCAAACGTTGTGAAAAACAGTCTCATATGGCCAGGAACGGTGAAATTTTACCGTTTGAGCTGAAATGACAGCTTTGCATCAAATATGTTGCTGGCGTCAAAATAAGACTTTTTCCAGCATGGAAACACTATTTTACATTAGAAGAAGCATTTCGCTGAGTTTTCCCGTGTGTTTCTTTCATCTGCAGTACCTGGCACTTTCAGGGCAAACGTTGTGAAAAACAGTCTCATATGGCCAGGAACGGTGAAATTTTACCGTTTGAGCTGAAATGACAGCTTTGCATCAAATATGTTGCTGGCGTCAAAATAAGACTTTTTCCAGCATGGAAACACTATTTTACATTAGAAGAAGCATTTCGCAGAGTTTTCAAGTATGTTTCTGTGATTTGTACTGTGTGCATTTTCAGGGCACACGCTGTGTCCCAGACACACGGAGAATGGCTGGAAAACGCTTAAAACGGCAAGTTTCAGTCAGTTAGTGCTGAAATGAACGGTGTGTCTAAAATATGTTGCTGGCGTCAAAATAAGACTGTTTTCCAGCATGGAAACACTATTTTACATTAGAAGAAGCATTTTGCAGAGTTTTCCCGTGTGTTTCTTTCATCTGCAGTACCTGGCACTTTCAGGGCAAACGTTGTGAAAAACAGTCTCATATGGCCAGGAACGGTGAAATTTTACCGTTTGAGCTGAAATGACAGCTTTGCATCAAATATGTTGCTGGCGTCAAAATAAGACTTTTTCCAGCATGGAAACACTATTTTACATTAGAAGAAGCATTTCGCAGAGTTTTCAAGTATGTTTCTGTGATTTGTACTGTGTGGCATTTTCAGGGCACACCGCTGTGTCCCAGACACACGGAGAATGGCTGGAAACGCTTAAAACGGCAAGTTTCAGTCAGTTAGTGCTGAAATGAACGGTGTGTCTAAAATATGTTGCTGGCGTCAAAATAAGACTTTTTCCAGCATGGAAACACTATT
This sequence comes from Toxotes jaculatrix, assembly GCF_017976425.1. Taxonomy (NCBI): domain Eukaryota; kingdom Metazoa; phylum Chordata; class Actinopteri; family Toxotidae; genus Toxotes; species Toxotes jaculatrix. Next base: position 22,982 of record NW_024469790.1, read on the forward strand.
TTTACATTAGAAGAAGCATTTTGCAGAGTTTTCCCGTGTGTTTCTTTCATCTGCAGTACCTGGCACTTTCAGGGCAAACGTTGTGAAAAACAGTCTCATATGGCCAGGAACGGTGAAATTTTACCGTTTGAGCTGAAATGACAGCTTTGCATCAAATATGTTGCTGGCGTCAAAATAAGACTTTTTCCAGCATGGAAACACTATTTTACATTAGAAGAAGCATTTTGCTGAGTTTTCCCGTGTGTTTCTTTCATCTGCAGTACCTGGCACTTTCAGGGCAAACGTTGTGAAAAACAGTCTCATATGGCCAGGAACGGTGAAATTTTACCGTTTGAGCTGAAATGACAGCTTTGCATCAAATATGTTGCTGGCGTCAAAATAAGACTTTTTCCAGCATGGAAACACTATTTTACATTAGAAGAAGCATTTCGCAGAGTTTCAAGTATGTTTCTGTGATTTGTACTGTGTGGCATTTTCAGGGCACACGCTGTGTCCCAGACACACGGAGAATGGCTGGAAACGCTTAAAACGGCAAGTTTCAGTCAGTTAGTGCTGAAATGAACGGTGTGTCTAAAATATGTTGCTGGCGTCAAAATAAGACTGTTTCCAGCATGGAACACTATTTTACATTAGAAGAAGCATTTTGCAGAGTTTTCCCCGTGTGTTTCTTTCATCTGCAGTACCTGGCACTTTCAGGGCAAACGTTGTGAAAAACAGTCTCATATGGCCAGGAACGGTGAAATTTTACCGTTTGAGCTGAAATGACAGCTTTGCATCAAATATGTTGCTGGCGTCAAAATAAGACTTTTTCCAGCATGGAAACACTATTTTACATTAGAAGAAGCATTTTGCAGAGTTTTCAAGTATGTTTCTGTGATTTGTACTGTGTGGCATTTTCAGGGAAAACGTTGTGAAAAACACTCTCATATGGCCAGGAACGGTGAAATTTTACCGTTTGTGCTGAAATGACAGCTTTTCATCAATATGTTGCTGGCGTCAAAATAAGACTGTTTCCAGCATGGAAACACTATTTTACATTAGAAGAAGCATTTTGCTGAGTTTTCCCGTGTGTTTCTTTCATCTGCAGTACCTGGCACTTTCAGGGCAAACGTTGTGAAAAACAGTCTCATATGGCCAGGAACGGTGAAATTTTACCGTTTGAGCTGAAATGACAGCTTTGCATCAAATATGTTGCTGGCGTCAAAATAAGACTTTTTCCAGCATGGAAACACTATTTTACATTAGAAGAAGCATTTTGCAGAGTTTTCAAGTATGTTTCTGTGATTTGTACTGTGTGGCATTTTCAGGGAAAACGTTGTGAAAAACACTCTCATATGGCCAGGAACGGTGAAATTTTACCGTTTGTGCTGAAATGACAGCTTTTCATCAAATATGTTGCTGGCGTCAAAATAAGACTGTTTCCAGCATGGAAACACTATTTTACATTAGAAGAAGCATTTTGCAGAGTTTTCCCGTGTGTTTCTTTCATCTGCAGTACCTGGCACTTTCAGGGCAAACGTTGTGAAAAACAGTCTCATATGGCCAGGAACGGTGAAATTTTACCGTTTGAGCTGAAATGACAGCTTTGCATCAAATATGTTGCTGGCGTCAAAATAAGACTTTTTCCAGCATGGAAACACTATTTTACATTAGAAGAAGCATTTTGCTGAGTTTTCCCGTGTGTTTCTTTCATCTGCAGTACCTGGCACTTTCAGGGCAAACGTTGTGAAAAACAGTCTCATATGGCCAGGAACGGTGAAATTTTACCGTTTGAGCTGAAATGACAGCTTTGCATCAAATATGTTGCTGGCGTCAAAATAAGACTTTTTCCAGCATGGAAACACTATTTTACATTAGAAGAAGCATTTTGCTGAGTTTTCCCGTGTGTTTCTTTCATCTGCAGTACCCTGGCACTTTCAGGGCAAACGTTGTGAAAAACAGTCTCATATGGCCAGGAACGGTGAAATTTTACCGTTTGAGCTGAAATGACAGCTTTGCATCAAATATGTTGCTGGCGTCAAATAAGACTTTTTCCAGCATGGAAACACTATTTTACATTAGAAGAAGCATTTCGCAGAGTTTTCAAGTATGTTTCTGTGATTTGTACTGTGTGGCATTTTCCAGGGCACACGCTGTGTCCCAGACACACGGAGAATGGCTGGAAACGCTTAAAACGGCAAGTTTCAGTCAGTTAGTGCTGAAATGAACGGTGTGTCTAAAATATGTTGCTGGCGTCAAAATAAGACTGTTTCCAGCATGGAAACACTATTTTACATTAGAAGAAGCATTTTGCAGAGTTTTCCCCGTGTGTTTCTTTCATCTGCAGTACCTGGCACTTTCAGGGCAAACGTTGTGAAAAACAGTCTCATATGGCCAGGAACGGTGAAATTTTACCGTTTGAGCTGAAATGACAGCTTTGCATCAAATATGTTGCTGGCGTCAAAATAAGACTTTTTCCAGCATGGAAACACTATTTTACATTAGAAGAAGCATTTTGCTGAGTTTTCCCGTGTGTTTCTTTCATCTGCAGTACCTGGCACTTTCAGGGCAAACGTTGTGAAAAACACTCTCATATGGCCAGGAACGGTGAAATTTTACCGTTTGAGCTGAAATGACAGCTTTGCATCAAATATGTTGCTGGCGTCAAAATAAGACTTTTTCCAGCATGGAAACACTATTTTACATTAGAAGAAGCATTTTGCTGAGTTTTCCCGTGTGTTTCTTTCATCTGCAGTACCTGGCACTTTCAGGGCAAACGTTGTGAAAAACACTCTCATATGGCCAGGAACGGTGAAATTTTACCGTTTGAGCTGAAATGACAGCTTTGCATCAAATATGTTGCTGGCGTCAAAATAAGACTTTTTCCAGCATGGAAACACTATTTTACATTAGAAGAAGCATTTCGCAGAGTTTTCCCGTGTGTTTCTTTCATCTGCAGTACCTGGCACTTTCAGGGCAAACGTTGTGAAAAACAGTCTCATATGGCCAGGAACGGTGAAATTTTACCGTTTGAGCTGAAATGACAGCTTTTCATCAAATATGTTGCTGGCGTCAAAATAAGACTTTTTCCAGCATGGAAACACTATTTTACATTAGAAGAAGCATTTTGCAGAGTTTTCAAGTATGTTTCTGTGATTTGCACTGCGTGGCATTTTCAGGGCACACGCTGTGTCCCAGACACAAAGAGAATGGCTGGAAACGCTTAAAACGGCAAGTTTCAGTCAGTTAGTGCTGAAATGAACGGTGTGTCTAAAATATGTTGCTGGCGTCAAAATAAGACTTTTTCCAGCATGGAAACACTATTTTACATTAGAAGAAGCATTTTGCTGAGTTTTCAAGAATGTTTCTGTCATCTGCAGTACCTGGCACTTTCAGGGCAAACGTTGTGAAAAACACTCTCATATGGGCAGGAACGGTCAAATTTTACCGTTTGAGCTGAAATGACAGCTTTGTATCAAATGTGCTGCTGGCGTCAAAATAAGACTTTTTCCAGCATGGAAACACTATTTTACATTAGAAGAAGCATTTCGCAGAGTTTTCAAGTATGTTTCTGTGATTTGTACTGTGTGGCATTTTCAGGGCACACGCTGTGTCCCAGACACACGGAGAATGGCTGGAAACGCTTAAAACGGCAAGTTTCAGTCAGTTAGTGCTGGAATGAACGGTGTGTCTAAAATATGTTGCTGGCGTCAAAATAAGACTGTTTCCAGCATGGAAACACTATTTTACATTAGAAGAAGCATTTTGCAGAGTTTTCCCGTGTGTTTCTGTCATCTGCAGTACCTGGCACTTTCAGGGCAAACGTTGTGAAAAACACTCTCAAATTGGCATGAACGGTCAAATTTTACTGTTAGAGCTGAAATGAACGGTGTGTCTAAAATATGTTGCCGGCGTCAAAATAAGACTTTTTCCAGCATGGAAACACTATTTTACATTAGAAGAAGCATTTTGCTGAGTTTTCCCGTGTGTTTTTTTCATCTGCAGTACCTGGCACTTTCAGGGCAAACGTTGTGAAAAACAGTCTCATATGGCCAGGAACGGTGAAATTTTACCGTTTGAGCTGAAATGACAGCTTTTCATCAAATATGTTGCTGGCGTCAAAATAAGACTGTTTCCAGCATGGAAACACTATTTTACATTAGAAGAAGCATTTTGCAGAGTTTTCCCGTGTGTTTCTTTCATCTGCAGTACCTGGCACTTTCAGGGCAAACGTTGTGAAAAACAGTCTCATATGGCCAGGAACGGTGAAATTTTACCGTTTGAGCTGAAATGACAGCTTTTCATCAAATATGTTGCTGGCGTCAAAATAAGACTTTTTCCAGCATGGAAACACTATTTTACATTAGAAGAAGCATTTTGCAGAGTTTTCAAGTATGTTTCTGTGATTTGTACTGTGTGGCATTTTCAGGGAAAACGTTGTGAAAAACACTCTCATATGGCCAGGAACGGTGAAATTTTACCGTTTGTGCTGAAATGACAGCTTTTCATCAAATATGTTGCTGGCGTCAAAATAAGACTGTTTCCAGCATGGAAACACTATTTTACATTAGAAGAAGCATTTTGCTGAGTTTTCCCGTGTGTTTCTTTCATCTGCAGTACCTGGCACTTTCAGGGCAAACGTTGTGAAAAACAGTCTCATATGGCCAGGAACGGTGAAATTTTACCGTTTGAGCTGAAATGACAGCTTTGCATCAAATATGTTGCTGGCGTCAAAATAAGACTTTTTCCAGCATGGAAACACTATTTTACATTAGAAGAAGCATTTTGCAGAGTTTTCAAGTATGTTTCTGTGATTTGTACTGTGTGGCATTTTCAGGGAAAACGTTGTGAAAAACACTCTCATATGGCCAGGAACGGTGAAATTTTACCGTTTGTGCTGAAATGACAGCTTTTCATCAAATATGTTGCTGGCGTCAAAATAAGACTGTTTCCAGCATGGAAACACTATTTTACATTAGAAGAAGCATTTTGCTGAGTTTTCCCGTGTGTTTCTTTCATCTGCAGTACCTGGCACTTTCAGGGCAAACGTTGTGAAAAACAGTCTCATATGGCCAGGAACGGTGAAATTTTACCGTTTGAGCTGAAATGACAGCTTTGCATCAAATATGTTGCTGGCGTCAAAATAAGACTTTTTCCAGCATGGAAACACTATTTTACATTAGAAGAAGCATTTTGCTGAGTTTTCCCGTGTGTTTCTTTCATCTGCAGTACCTGGCACTTTCAGGGCAAACGTTGTGAAAAACAGTCTCATATGGCCAGGAACGGTGAAATTTTACCGTTTGAGCTGAAATGACAGCTTTGCATCAAATATGTTGCTGGCGTCAAAATAAGACTTTTTCCAGCATGGAAACACTATTTTACATTAGAAGAAGCATTTTGCAGAGTTTTCAAGTATGTTTCTGTGATTTGCACTGCGTGGCATTTTCAGGGCACACGCTGTGTCCCAGACACAAAGAGAATGGCTGGAAACGCTTAAAACGGCAAGTTTCAGTCAGTTAGTGCTGAAATGAACGGTGTGTCTAAAATATGTTGCTGGCGTCAAAATAAGACTTTTTCCAGCATGGAAACACTATTTTACATTAGAAGAAGCATTTTGCTGAGTTTTCAAGAATGTTTCTGTCATCTGCAGTACCTGGCACTTTCAGGGCAAACGTTGTGAAAAACACTCTCATATGGGCAGGAACGGTCAAATTTTACCGTTTGAGCTGAAATGACAGCTTTGTATCAAATGTGCTGCTGGCGTCAAAATAAGACTTTTTCCAGCATGGAAACACTATTTTACATTAGAAGAAGCATTTCGCAGAGTTTTCAAGTATGTTTCTGTGATTTGTACTGTGTGGCATTTTCAGGGCACACGCTGTGTCCCAGACACACGGAGAATGGCTGGAAACGCTTAAAACGGCAAGTTTCAGTCAGTTAGTGCTGGAATGAACGGTGTGTCTAAAATATGTTGCTGGCGTCAAAATAAGACTGTTTCCAGCATGGAAACACTATTTTACATTAGAAGAAGCATTTTGCAGAGTTTTCCCGTGTGTTTCTGTCATCTGCAGTACCTGGCACTTTCAGGGCAAACGTTGTGAAAAACACTCTCAAATTGGCATGAACGGTCAAATTTTACTGTTAGAGCTGAAATGAACGGTGTGTCTAAAATATGTTGCCGGCGTCAAAATAAGACTTTTTCCAGCATGGAAACACTATTTTACATTAGAAGAAGCATTTTGCTGAGTTTTCCCGTGTGTTTTTTTCATCTGCAGTACCTGGCACTTTCAGGGCAAACGTTGTGAAAAACAGTCTCATATGGCCAGGAACGGTGAAATTTTACCGTTTGAGCTGAAATGACAGCTTTGCATCAAATATGTTGCTGGCGTCAAAATAAGACTTTTTCCAGCATGGAAACACTATTTTACATTAGAAGAAGCATTTCGCAGAGTTTTCCCGTGTGTTTCTGTGATTTGTACTGTGTGGCATTTTCAGGGCACACGCTGTGTCCCAAACACACGGAGAATGGCTGGAAACGCTTAAAACGGCAAGTTTCAGTCAGTTAGTGCTGAAATGAACGGTGTGTCTAAAATATGTTGCTGGCGTCAAAATAAGACTGTTTCCAGCATGGAAACACTATTTTACATTAGAAGAAGCATTTTGCAGAGTTTTCCCGTGTGTTTCTTTCATCTGCAGTACCTGGCACTTTCAGGGCAAACGTTGTGAAAAACAGTCTCATATGGCCAGGAACGGTGAAATTTTACCGTTTGAGCTGAAATGACAGCTTTGCATCAAATATGTTGCTGGCGTCAAAATAAGACTTTTTCCAGCATGGAAACACTATTTTACATTAGAAGAAGCATTTTGCTGAGTTTTCCCGTGTGTTTCTTTCATCTGCAGTACCTGGCACTTTCAGGGCAAACGTTGTGAAAAACAGTCTCATATGGCCAGGAACGGTGAAATTTTACCGTTTGAGCTGAAATGACAGCTTTGCATCAAATATGTTGCTGGCGTCAAAATAAGACTTTTTCCAGCATGGAAACACTATTTTACATTAGAAGAAGCATTTTGCTGAGTTTTCCCGTGTGTTTCTTTCATCTGCAGTACCTGGCACTTTCAGGGCAAACGTTGTGAAAAACAGTCTCATATGGCCAGGAACGGTGAAATTTTACCGTTTGAGCTGAAATGACAGCTTTGCATCAAATATGTTGCTGGCGTCAAAATAAGACTTTTTCCAGCATGGAAACACTATTTTACAGTAGAAGAAGCATTTCGCAGAGTTTTCCCGTGTGTTTCTTTCATCTGCAGTACCTGGCACTTTCAGGGCAAACGTTGTGAAAAACAGTCTCATATGGCCAGGAACGGTGAAATTTTACCGTTTGAGCTGAAATGACAGCTTTGCATCAAATATGTTGCTGGCGTCAAAATAAGACTTTTTCCAGCATGGAAACACTATTTTACAGTAGAAGAAGCATTTTGCTGAGTTTTCCCGTGTGTTTCTTTCATCTGCAGTACCTGGCACTTTCAGGGCAAACGTTGTGAAAAACAGTCTCATATGGCCAGGAACGGTGAAATTTTACCGTTTGAGCTGAAATGACAGCTTTGCATCAAATATGTTGCTGGCGTCAAAATAAGACTTTTTCCAGCATGGAAACACTATTTTACATTAGAAGAAGCATTTTGCTGAGTTTTCCCGTGTGTTTCTTTCATCTGCAGTACCTGGCACTTTCAGGGCAAACGTTGTGAAAAACAGTCTCATATGGCCAGGAACGGTGAAATTTTACCGTTTGAGCTGAAATGACAGCTTTGCATCAAATATGTTGCTGGCGTCAAAATAAGACTTTTTCCAGCATGGAAACACTATTTTACATTAGAAGAAGCATTTCGCAGAGTTTTCAAGTATGTTTCTGTGATTTGTACTGTGTGGCATTTTCAGGGCACACGCTGTGTCCCAGACACACGGAGAATGGCTGGAAACGCTTAAAACGGCAAGTTTCAGTCAGTTAGTGCTGAAATGAACGGTTTGTCTAAAATATGTTGCTGGCGTCAAAATAAGACTGTTTCCAGCATGGAAACACTATTTTACATTAGAAGAAGCATTTTGCAGAGTTTTCCCGTGTGTTTCTTTCATCTGCAGTACCTGGCACTTTCAGGGCAAACGTTGTGAAAAACAGTCTCATATGGCCAGGAACGGTGAAATTTTACCGTTTGAGCTGAAATGACAGCTTTGCATCAAATATGTTGCTGGCGTCAAAATAAGACTTTTTCCAGCATGGAAACACTATTTTACATTAGAAGAAGCATTTCGCAGAGTTTTCAAGTATGTTTCTGTGATTTGTACTGTGTGGCATTTTCAGGGCACACGCTGTGTCCCAGACACACGGAGAATGGCTGGAAACGCTTAAAACGGCAAGTTTCAGTCAGTTAGTGCTGAAATGAACGGTGTGTCTAAAATATGTTGCTGGCGTCAAAATAAGACTGTTTCCAGCATGGAAACACTATTTTACATTAGAAGAAGCATTTTGCAGAGTTTTCCCGTGTGTTTCTTTCATCTGCAGTACCTGGCACTTTCAGGGCAAACGTTGTGAAAAACAGTCTCATATGGCCAGGAACGGTGAAATTTTACCGTTTGAGCTGAAATGACAGCTTTGCATCAAATATGTTGCTGGCGTCAAAATAAGACTTTTTCCAGCATGGAAACACTATTTTACATTAGAAGAAGCATTTCGCAGAGTTTTCAAGTATGTTTCTGTGATTTGTACTGTGTGGCATTTTCAGGGCACACGCTGTGTCCCAGACACACGGAGAATGGCTGGAAACGCTTAAAACGGCAAGTTTCAGTCAGTTAGTGCTGAAATGAACGGTGTGTCTAAAATATGTTGCTGGCGTCAAAATAAGACTGTTTCCAGCATGGAAACACTATTTTACATTAGAAGAAGCATTTTGCTGAGTTTTCCCGTGTGTTTCTTTCATCTGCAGTACCTGGCACTTTCAGGGCAAACGTTGTGAAAAACAGTCTCATATGGCCAGGAACGGTGAAATTTTACCGTTTGAGCTGAAATGACAGCTTTGCATCAAATATGTTGCTGGCGTCAAAATAAGACTTTTTCCAGCATGGAAACACTATTTTACATTAGAAGAAGCATTTCGCAGAGTTTTCAAGTATGTTTCTGTGATTTGTACTGTGTGGCATTTTCAGGGCACACGCTGTGTCCCAGACACACGGAGAATGGCTGGAAACGCTTAAAAACGGCAAGTTTCAGTCAGTTAGTGCTGAAATGAACGGTGTGTCTAAAATATGTTGCTGGCGTCAAAATAAGACTGTTTCCAGCATGGAAACACTATTTTACATTAGAAGAAGCATTTTGCAGAGTTTTCCCGTGTGTTTCTTTCATCTGCAGTACCTGGCACTTTCAGGGCAAACGTTGTGAAAAACAGTCTCATATGGCCAGGAACGGTGAAATTTTACCGTTTGAGCTGAAATGACAGCTTTGCATCAAATATGTTGCTGGCGTCAAAATAAGACTTTTTCCAGCATGGAAACACTATTTTACATTAGAAGAAGCATTTCGCAGAGTTTTCAAGTATGTTTCTGTGATTTGTACTGTGTGGCATTTTCAGGGCACACGCTGTGTCCCAGACACACGGAGAATGGCTGGAAACGCTTAAAACGGCAAGTTTCAGTCAGTTAGTGCTGAAATGAACGGTGTGTCTAAAATATGTTGCTGGCGTCAAAATAAGACTGTTTCCAGCATGGAAACACTATTTTACATTAGAAGAAGCATTTTGCAGAGTTTTCCCGTGTGTTTCTTTCATCTGCAGTACCTGGCACTTTCAGGGCAAACGTTGTGAAAAACAGTCTCATATGGCCAGGAACGGTGAAATTTTACCGTTTGAGCTGAAATGACAGCTTTGCATCAAATATGTTGCTGGCGTCAAAATAAGACTTTTTCCAGCATGGAAACACTATTTTACATTAGAAGAAGCATTTCGCAGAGTTTTCAAGTATGTTTCTGTGATTTGTACTGTGTGGCATTTTCAGGGCACACGCTGTGTCCCAGACACACGGAGAATGGCTGGAAACGCTTAAAACGGCAAGTTTCAGTCAGTTAGTGCTGAAATGAACGGTGTGTCTAAAATATGTTGCTGGCGTCAAAATAAGACTGTTTCCAGCATGGAAACACTATTTTACATTAGAAGAAGCATTTTGCTGAGTTTTCCCGTGTGTTTCTTTCATCTGCAGTACCTGGCACTTTCAGGGCAAACGTTGTGAAAAACAGTCTCATATGGCCAGGAACGGTGAAATTTTACCGTTTGAGCTGAAATGACAGCTTTGCATCAAATATGTTGCTGGCGTCAAAATAAGACTTTTTCCAGCATGGAAACACTATTTTACATTAGAAGAAGCATTTCGCAGAGTTTTCAAGTATGTTTCTGTGATTTGTACTGTGTGGCATTTTCAGGGCACACGCTGTGTCCCAGACACACGGAGAATGGCTGGAAACGCTTAAAACGGCAAGTTTCAGTCAGTTAGTGCTGAAATGAACGGTGTGTCTAAAATATGTTGCTGGCGTCAAAATAAGACTGTTTCCAGCATGGAAACACTATTTTACATTAGAAGAAGCATTTTGCTGAGTTTTCCCGTGTGTTTCTTTCATCTGCAGTACCTGGCACTTTCAGGGCAAACGTTGTGAAAAACAGTCTCATATGGCCAGGAACGGTGAAATTTTACCGTTTGAGCTGAAATGACAGCTTTGCATCAAATATGTTGCTGGCGTCAAAATAAGACTTTTTCCAGCATGGAAACACTATTTTACATTAGAAGAAGCATTTCGCAGAGTTTTCAAGTATGTTTCTGTGATTTGTACTGTGTGGCATTTTCAGGGCACACGCTGTGTCCCAGACACACGGAGAATGGCTGGAAACGCTTAAAACGGCAAGTTTCAGTCAGTTAGTGCTGAAATGAACGGTGTGTCTAAAATATGTTGCTGGCGTCAAAATAAGACTGTTTCCAGCATGGAAACACTATTTTACATTAGAAGAAGCATTTTGCTGAGTTTTCCCGTGTGTTTCTTTCATCTGCAGTACCTGGCACTTTCAGGGCAAACGTTGTGAAAAACAGTCTCATATGGCCAGGAACGGTGAAATTTTACCGTTTGAGCTGAAATGACAGCTTTGCATCAAATATGTTGCTGGCGTCAAAATAAGACTTTTTCCAGCATGGAAACACTATTTTACATTAGAAGAAGCATTTCGCAGAGTTTTCAAGTATGTTTCTGTGATTTGTACTGTGTGGCATTTTCAGGGCACACGCTGTGTCCCAGACACACGGAGAATGGCTGGAAACGCTTAAAACGGCAAGTTTCAGTCAGTTAGTGCTGAAATGAACGGTGTGTCTAAAATATGTTGCTGGCGTCAAAATAAGACTGTTTCCAGCATGGAAACACTATTTTACATTAGAAGAAGCATTTTGCAGAGTTTTCCCGGTGTGTTTCTTTCATCTGCAGTACCTGGCACTTTCAGGGCAAACGTTGTGAAAAACAGTCTCATATGGCCAGGAACGGTGAAATTTTACCGTTTGAGCTGAAATGACAGCTTTGCATCAAATATGTTGCTGGCGTCAAAATAAGACTTTTTCCAGCATGGAAACACTATTTTACATTAGAAGAAGCATTTCGCAGAGTTTTCAAGTATGTTTCTGTGATTTGTACTGTGTGGCATTTTCAGGGCACACGCTGTGTCCCAGACACACGGAGAATGGCTGGAAACGCTTAAAACGGCAAGTTTCAGTCAGTTAGTGCTGAAATGAACGGTGTGTCTAAAATATGTTGCTGGCGTCAAAATAAGACTGTTTCCAGCATGGAAACACTATTTTACATTAGAAGAAGCATTTTGCAGAGTTTTCCCGTGTGTTTCTTTCATCTGCAGTACCTGGCACTTTCAGGGCAAACGTTGTGAAAAACAGTCTCATATGGCCAGGAACGGTGAAATTTTACCGTTTGAGCTGAAATGACAGCTTTGCATCAAATATGTTGCTGGCGTCAAAATAAGACTTTTTCCAGCATGGAAACACTATTTTACATTAGAAGAAGCATTTCGCAGAGTTTTCAAGTATGTTTCTGTGATTTGTACTGTGTGGCATTTTCAGGGCACACGCTGTGTCCCAGACACACGGAGAATGGCTGGAAACGCTTAAAACGGCAAGTTTCAGTCAGTTAGTGCTGAAATGAACGGTGTGTCTAAAATATGTTGCTGGCGTCAAAATAAGACTGTTTCCAGCATGGAAACACTATTTTACATTAGAAGAAGCATTTTGCAGAGTTTTCCCGTGTGTTTCTTTCATCTGCAGTACCTGGCACTTTCAGGGCAAACGTTGTGAAAAACAGTCTCATATGGCCAGGAACGGTGAAATTTTACCGTTTGAGCTGAAATGACAGCTTTGCATCAAATATGTTGCTGGCGTCAAAATAAGACTTTTTCCAGCATGGAAACACTATTTTACATTAGAAGAAGCATTTTGCAGAGTTTTCAAGTATGTTTCTGTGATTTGTACTGTGTGGCATTTTCAGGGAAAACGTTGTGAAAAACACTCTCATATGGCCAGGAACGGTGAAATTTTACCGTTTGAGCTGAAATGACAGCTTTTCATCAAATATGTTGCTGGCGTCAAAATAAGACTGTTTCCAGCATGGAAACACTATTTTACATTAGAAGAAGCATTTTGCAGAGTTTTCCCGTGTGTTTCTTTCATCTGCAGTACCTGGCACTTTCAGGGCAAACGTTGTGAAAAACAGTCTCATATGGCCAGGAACGGTGAAATTTTACCGTTTGAGCTGAAATGACAGCTTTGCATCAAATATGTTGCTGGCGTCAAAATAAGACTTTTTCCAGCATGGAAACACTATTTTACATTAGAAGAAGCATTTTGCAGAGTTTTCCCGTGTGTTTCTTTCATCTGCAGTACCTGGCACTTTCAGGGCAAACGTTGTGAAAAACACTCTCATATGGGCAGGAACGGTGAAATTTTACCGTTTGAGCTGAAATGACAGCTTTGTATCAAATGTGCTGCTGGCGTCAAAATAAGACTTTTTCCAGCATGGAAACACTATTTTACATTAGAAGAAGCATTTCGCAGAGTTTTCCCGTGTGTTTCTTTCATCTGCAGTACCTGGCACTTTCAGGGCAAACGTTGTGAAAAACAGTCTCATATGGCCAGGAACGGTGAAATTTTACCGTTTGAGCTGAAATGACAGCTTTGCATCAAATATGTTGCTGGCGTCAAAATAAGACTTTTTCCAGCATGGAAACACTATTTTACAGTAGAAGAAGCATTTTGCTGAGTTTTCCCGTGTGTTTCTTTCATCTGCAGTACCTGGCACTTTCAGGGCAAACGTTGTGAAAAACAGTCTCATATGGCCAGGAACGGTGAAATTTTACCGTTTGAGCTGAAATGACAGCTTTGCATCAAATATGTTGCTGGCGTCAAAATAAGACTTTTTCCAGCATGGAAACACTATTTTACATTAGAAGAAGCATTTCGCAGAGTTTTCCCGTGTGTTTCTTTCATCTGCAGTACCTGGCACTTTCAGGGCAAACGTTGTGAAAAACAGTCTCATATGGCCAGGAACGGTGAAATTTTACCGTTTGAGCTGAAATGACAGCTTTGCATCAAATATGTTGCTGGCGTCAAAATAAGACTTTTTCCAGCATGGAAACACTATTTTACAGTAGAAGAAGCATTTTGCTGAGTTTTCCCGTGTGTTTCTTTCATCTGCAGTACCTGGCACTTTCAGGGCAAACGTTGTGAAAAACAGTCTCATATGGCCAGGAACGGTGAAATTTTACCGTTTGAGCTGAAATGACAGCTTTGCATCAAATATGTTGCTGGCGTCAAAATAAGACTGTTTCCAGCATGGAAACACTATTTTACATTAGAAGAAGCATTTTGCTGAGTTTTCCCGTGTGTTTCTTTCATCTGCAGTACCTGGCACTTTCAGGGCAAACGTTGTGAAAAACAGTCTCATATGGCCAGGAACGGTGAAATTTTACCGTTTGAGCTGAAATGACAGCTTTGCATCAAATATGTTGCTGGCGTCAAAATAAGACTTTTTCCAGCATGGAAACACTATTTTACATTAGAAGAAGCATTTCGCAGAGTTTTCAAGTATGTTTCTGTGATTTGTACTGTGTGGCATTTTCAGGGCACACGCTGTGTCCCAGACACACGGAGAATGGCTGGAAACGCTTAAAACGGCAAGTTTCAGTCAGTTAGTGCTGAAATGAACGGTGTGTCTAAAATATGTTGCTGGCGTCAAAATAAGACTGTTTCCAGCATGGAAACACTATTTTACATTAGAAGAAGCATTTTGCAGAGTTTTCCCGTGTGTTTCTTTCATCTGCAGTACCTGGCACTTTCAGGGCAAACGTTGTGAAAAACAGTCTCATATGGCCAGGAACGGTGAAATTTTACCGTTTGAGCTGAAATGACAGCTTTGCATCAAATATGTTGCTGGCGTCAAAATAAGACTTTTTCCAGCATGGAAACACTATTTTACATTAGAAGAAGCATTTTGCTGAGTTTTCCCGTGTGTTTCTTTCATCTGCAGTACCTGGCACTTTCAGGGCAAACGTTGTGAAAAACAGTCTCATATGGCCAGGAACGGTGAAATTTTACCGTTTGAGCTGAAATGACAGCTTTGCATCAAATATGTTGCTGGCGTCAAAATAAGACTTTTTCCAGCATGGAAACACTATTTTACATTAGAAGAAGCATTTCGCAGAGTTTTCAAGTATGTTTCTGTGATTTGTACTGTGTGGCATTTTCAGGGCACACGCTGTGTCCCAGACACACGGAGAATGGCTGGAAACGCTTAAAACGGCAAGTTTCAGTCAGTTAGTGCTGAAATGAACGGTGTGTCTAAAATATGTTGCTGGCGTCAAAATAAGACTGTTTCCAGCATGGAAACACTATTTTACATTAGAAGAAGCATTTTGCAGAGTTTTCCCGTGTGTTTCTTTCATCTGCAGTACCTGGCACTTTCAGGGCAAACGTTGTGAAAAACAGTCTCATATGGCCAGGAACGGTGAAATTTTACCGTTTGAGCTGAAATGACAGCTTTGCATCAAATATGTTGCTGGCGTCAAAATAAGACTTTTTCCAGCATGGAAACACTATTTTACATTAGAAGAAGCATTTCGCAGAGTTTTCAAGTATGTTTCTGTGATTTGTACTGTGTGGCATTTTCAGGGCACACGCTGTGTCCCAGACACACGGAGAATGGCTGGAAACGCTTAAAACGGCAAGTTTCAGTCAGTTAGTGCTGAAATGAACGGTGTGTCTAAAATATGTTGCTGGCGTCAAAATAAGACTGTTTCCAGCATGGAAACACTATTTTACATTAGAAGAAGCATTTTGCAGAGTTTTCCCGTGTGTTTCTTTCATCTGCAGTACCTGGCACTTTCAGGGCAAACGTTGTGAAAAACAGTCTCATATGGCCAGGAACGGTGAAATTTTACCGTTTGAGCTGAAATGACAGCTTTGCATCAAATATGTTGCTGGCGTCAAAATAAGACTTTTTCCAGCATGGAAACACTATTTTACATTAGAAGAAGCATTTCGCAGAGTTTTCAAGTATGTTTCTGTGATTTGTACTGTGTGGCATTTTCAGGGCACACGCTGTGTCCCAGACACACGGAGAATGGCTGGAAACGCTTAAAACGGCAAGTTTCAGTCAGTTAGTGCTGAAATGAACGGTGTGTCTAAAATATGTTGCTGGCGTCAAAATAAGACTGTTTCCAGCATGGAAACACTATTTTACATTAGAAGAAGCATTTTGCTGAGTTTTCCCGTGTGTTTCTTTCATCTGCAGTACCTGGCACTTTCAGGGCAAACGTTGTGAAAAACAGTCTCATATGGCCAGGAACGGTGAAATTTTACCGTTTGAGCTGAAATGACAGCTTTGCATCAAATATGTTGCTGGCGTCAAAATAAGACTTTTTCCAGCATGGAAACACTATTTTACATTAGAAGAAGCATTTTGCTGAGTTTTCCCGTGTGTTTCTTTCATCTGCAGTACCTGGCACTTTCAGGGCAAACGTTGTGAAAAACAGTCTCATATGGCCAGGAACGGTGAAATTTTACCGTTTGAGCTGAAATGACAGCTTTTCATCAAATATGTTGCTGGCGTCAAAATAAGACTTTTTCCAGCATGGAAACACTATTTTACATTAGAAGAAGCATTTTGCAGAGTTTTCAAGTATGTTTCTGTCATCTGCAGTACCTGGCACTTTCAGGGCAAACGTTGTGAAAAACACTCTCATATGGGCAGGAACGGTGAAATTTTACCGTTTGAGCTGAAATGACAGCTTTTCATCAAATATGTTGCTGGCGTCAAAATAAGACTTTTTCCAGCATGGAAACACTATTTTACATTAGAAGAAGCATTTTGCAGAGTTTTCCCGTGTGTTTCTTTCATCTGCAGTACCTGGCACTTTCAGGGCAAACGTTGTGAAAAACAGTCTCATATGGCCAGGAACGGTGAAATTTTACCGTTTGAGCTGAAATGACAGCTTTTCATCAAATATGTTGCTGGCGTCAAAATAAGACTTTTTCCAGCATGGAAACACTATTTTACATTAGAAGAAGCATTTTGCAGAGTTTTCAAGTATGTTTCTGTCATCTGCAGTACCTGGCACTTTCAGGGCAAACGTTGTGAAAAACACTCTCATATGGGCAGGAACGGTGAAATTTTACCGTTTGAGCTGAAATGACAGCTTTTCATCAAATATGTTGCTGGCGTCAAAATAAGACTTTTTCCAGCATGGAAACACTATTTTACATTAGAAGAAGCATTTCGCAGAGTTTTCAAGTATGTTTCTGTGATTTGTACTGTGTGGCATTTTCAGGGCACACGCTGTGTCCCAGACACACGGAGAATGGCTGGAAACGCTTAAAACGGCAAGTTTCAGTCAGTTAATGCTGAAATGAACGGTGTGTCTAAAATATGTTGCTGGCGTCAAAATAAGACTGTTTCCAGCATGGAAACACTATTTTACATTAGAAGAAGCATTTTGCAGAGTTTTCCCGTGTGTTTCTTTCATCTGCAGTACCTGGCACTTTCAGGGCAAACGTTGTGAAAAACAGTCTCATATGGCCAGGAACGGTGAAATTTTACCGTTTGAGCTGAAATGACAGCTTTGCATCAAATATGTTGCTGGCGTCAAAATAAGACTTTTTCCAGCATGGAAACACTATTTTACATTAGAAGAAGCATTTTGCAGAGTTTTCCCGTGTGTTTCTTTCATCTGCAGTACCTGGCACTTTCAGGGCAAACGTTGTGAAAAACAGTCTCATATGGCCAGGAACGGTGAAATTTTACCGTTTGAGCTGAAATGACAGCTTTGCATCAAATATGTTGCTGGCGTCAAAATAAGACTTTTTCCAGCATGGAAACACTATTTTACATTAGAAGAAGCATTTCGCAGAGTTTTCAAGTATGTTTCTGTGATTTGTACTGTGTGGCATTTTCAGGGCACACGCTGTGTCCCAGACACACGGAGAATGGCTGGAAACGCTTAAAACGGCAAGTTTCAGTCAGTTAGTGCTGAAATGAACGGTGTGTCTAAAATATGTTGCTGGCGTCAAAATAAGACTGTTTCCAGCATGGAAACACTATCTTACATTAGAAGAAGCATTTTGCAGAGTTTTCCCGTGTGTTTCTTTCATCTGCAGTACCTGGCACTTTCAGGGCAAACGTTGTGAAAAACAGTCTCATATGGCCAGGAACGGTGAAATTTTACCGTTTGAGCTGAAATGACAGCTTTTCATCAAATATGTTGCTGGCGTCAAAATAAGACTTTTTCCAGCATGGAAACACTATTTTACATTAGAAGAAGCATTTTGCAGAGTTTTCAAGTATGTTTCTGTGATTTGCACTGCGTGGCATTTTCAGGGCACACGCTGTGTCCCAGACACACAGAGAATGGCTGGAAACGCTTAAAACGGTAAGTTTCAGTCAGTTAGTGCTGAAATGAACGGTGTGTCTAAAATATGTTGCTGGCGTCAAAATAAGACTTTTTCCAGCATGGAAACACTATTTTACATTAGAAGAAGCATTTTGCAGAGTTTTCCCGTGTGTTTCTTTCATCTGCAGTACCTGGCACTTTCAGGGCAAACGTTGTGAAAAACAGTCTCATATGGCCAGGAACGGTGAAATTTTACCGTTTGAGCTGAAATGACAGCTTTTCATCAAATATGTTGCTGGCGTCAAAATAAGACTTTTTCCAGCATGGAAACACTATTTTACATTAGAAGAAGCATTTTGCAGAGTTTTCAAGTATGTTTCTGTCATCTGCAGTACCTGGCACTTTCAGGGCAAACGTTGTGAAAAACACTCTCATATGGGCAGGAACGGTGAAATTTTACCGTTTGAGCTGAAATGACAGCTTTTCATCAAATATGTTGCTGGCGTCAAAATAAGACTTTTTCCAGCATGGAAACACTATTTTACATTAGAAGAAGCATTTTGCAGAGTTTTCAAGTATGTTTCTGTGATTTGCACTGCGTGGCATTTTCAGGGCACACGCTGTGTCCCAGACACAAAGAGAATGGCTGGAAACGCTTAAAATGGCAAGTTTCAGTCAGTTAGTGCTGAAATGAACGGTGTGTCTAAAATATGTTGCTGGCGTCAAAATAAGACTTTTTCCAGCATGGAAACACTATTTTACATTAGAAGAAGCATTTTGCTGAGTTTTCAAGAATGTTTCTGTCATCTGCAGTACCTGGCACTTTCAGGGCAAACGTTGTGAAAAACACTCTCATATGGGCAGGAACGGTCAAATTTTACCGTTTGAGCTGAAATGACAGCTTTGTATCAAATGTGCTGCTGGCGTCAAAATAAGACTTTTTCCAGCATGGAAACACTATTTTACATTAGAAGAAGCATTTTGCTGAGCTTTCCCGTGTGTTTCTGTGATTTGCACTGCGTGGCATTTTCAGGGAAAACGTTGTGAAAAACAGTCTCATATGGCCAGGAACGGTGAAATTTTACCGTTTGAGCTGAAATGACAGCTTTTCATCAAATATGTTGCTGGCGTCAAAATAAGACTTTTTCCAGCATGGAAACACTATTTTACATTAGAAGAAGCATTTTGCAGAGTTTTCAAGTATGTTTCTGTGATTTGCACTGCGTGGCATTTTCAGGGCACACGCTGTGTCCCAGACACACAGAGAATGGCTGGAAACGCTTAAAACGGTAAGTTTCAGTCAGTTAGTGCTGAAATGAACGGTGTGTCTAAAATATGTTGCTGGCGTCAAAATAAGACTTTTTCCAGCATGGAAACACTATTTTACATTAGAAGAAGCATTTTGCTGAGTTTTCAAGAATGTTTCTGTCATCTGCAGTACCTGGCACTTTCAGGGCAAACGTTGTGAAAAACACTCTCATATGGGCAGGAACGGTGAAATTTTACCGTTTGAGCTGAAATGACAGCTTTTCATCAAATATGTTGCTGGCGTCAAAATAAGACTTTTTCCAGCATGGAAACACTATTTTACATTAGAAGAAGCATTTTGCAGAGTTTTCAAGTATGTTTCTGTGATTTGTACTGTGTGGCATTTTCAGGGAAAACGTTGTGAAAAACACTCTCATATGGCCAGGAACGGTGAAATTTTACCGTTTGAGCTGAAATGACAGCTTTTCATCAAATATGTTGCTGGCGTCAAAATAAGACTTTTTCCAGCATGGAAACACTATTTTACATTAGAAGAAGCATTTTGCTGAGTTTTCAAGTATGTTTCTGTGATTTGCACTGCGTGGCATTTTCAGGGCACACGCTGTGTCCCAGACACACAGAGAATGGCTGGAAACGCTTAAAACGGTAAGTTTCAGTCAGTTAGTGCTGAAATGAACGGTGTGTCTAAAATATGTTGCTGGCGTCAAAATAAGACTTTTTCCAGCATGGAAACACTATTTTACATTAGAAGAAGCATTTTGCTGAGTTTTCCCGTGTGTTTCTTTCATCTGCAGTAGCCTACCTGGCACTTTCAGGGCAAACGTTGTGAAAAACAGTCTCATATGGCCAGGAACGGTGAAATTTTACCGTTTGAGCTGAAATGACAGCTTTTCATCAAATATGTTGCTGGCGTCAAAATAAGACTTTTTCCAGCATGGAAACACTATTTTACATTAGAAGAAGCATTTTGCAGAGTTTTTCCGTGTGTTTCTTTCATCTGCAGTACCTGGCACTTTCAGGGCACACGCTGTGTCCCAGACACACAGAGAATGGCTGGAGACGCTTAAAACGGCAAGTTTCAGTCAGTTAGTGCTGAAATGAACGGTGTGTCTAAAATATGTTGCTGGCGTCAAAATAAGACTTTTTCCAGCATGGAAACACTACTTTACATTAGAAGAAGCATTTTGCAGAGTTTTCAAGTATGTTTCTGTGATTTGTACTGTGTGGCATTTTCAGGGAAAACGTTGTGAAAAACAGTCTCATATGGCCAGGAACGGTGAAATTTTACCGTTTGAGCTGAAATGACAGCTTTTCATCAAATATGTTGCTGGCGTCAAAATAAGACTTTTTCCAGCATGGAAACACTATTTTACATTAGAAGAAGCATTTTGCAGAGTTTTCCCGTGTGTTTCTGTGATTTGTACTGTGTGGCATTTTCAGGGCAAACGTTGTGAAAAACAGTCTCATATGGCCAGGAACGGTGAAATTTTACCGTTTGAGCTGAAATGACAGCTTTTCATCAAATATGTTGCTGTCGTCAAAGTAAGACTTTTTCCAGCATGGAAACACTATTTTACATTAGAAGAAGCATTTTGCAGAGTTTTCCCGTGTGTTTCTGTGATTTGTACTGTGTGGCATTTTCAGGGCAAACGTTGTGAAAAACAGTCTCATATGGCCAGGAACGGTGAAATTTTACCGTTTGAGCTGAAATGACAGCTTTTCATCACATATGTTGCTGGCGTCAAAATAAGACTTTTTCCAGCATGGAAACACTATTTTACATTAGAAGAAGCATTTTGCAGAGTTTTCCCGTGTGTTTCTTTCATCTGCAGTACCTGGCACTTTCAGGGCACACGCTGTGTCCCAGACACACAGAGAATGGCTGGAGACGCTTAAAACGGCAAGTTTCAGTCAGTTAGTGCTGAAATGAACGGTGTGTCTAAAATATGTTGCTGGCGTCAAAATAAGACTTTTTCCAGCATGGAAACACTACTTTACATTAGAAGAAGCATTTTGCTGAGTTTTCAAGTATGTTTCTGTCATCTGCAGTACCTGGCACTTTCAGGGCAAACGTTGTGAAAAACACTCTCATATGGGCAGGAACGGTGAAATTTTACCGTTTGAGCTGAAATGACAGCTTTGCATCAAATATGTTGCTGGCGTCAAAATAAGACTTTTTCCAGCATGGAAACACTATTTTACATTAGAAGAAGCATTTTGCTGAGTTTTCCCGTGTGTTTCTTTCATCTGCAGTAGCCTACCTGGCACTTTCAGGGCAAACGTTGTGAAAAACAGTCTCATATGGCCAGGAACGGTGAAATTTTACCGTTTGAGCTGAAATGACAGCTTTTCATCAAATATGTTGCTGGCGTCAAAATAAGACTTTTTCCAGCATGGAAACACTATTTTACATTAGAAGAAGCATTTTGCTGAGTTTTCAAGTATGTTTCTGTCATCTGCAGTACCTGGCACTTTCAGGGCAAACGTTGTGAAAAACACTCTCATATGGGCAGGAACGGTGAAATTTTACCGTTTGAGCTGAAATGACAGCTTTGCATCAAATATGTTGCTGGCGTCAAAATAAGACTTTTTCCAGCATGGAAACACTATTTTACATTAGAAGAAGCATTTTGCTGAGTTTTCCCGTGTGTTTCTTTCATCTGCAGTACCTGGCACTTTCAGGGCAAACGTTGTGAAAAACAGTCTCATATGGCCAGGAACGGTGAAATTTTACCGTTTGAGCTGAAATGACAGCTTTTCATCAAATATGTTGCTGGCGTCAAAATAAGACTTTTTCCAGCATGGAAACACTATTTTACATTAGAAGAAGCATTTTGCAGAGTTTTCAAGTATGTTTCTGTGATTTGCACTGCGTGGCATTTTCAGGGCACACGCTGTGTCCCCGACACACAGAGAATGGCTGGAAACGCTTAAAACGGTAAGTTTCAGTCAGTTAGTACTGAAATGAACGGTGTGTCTAAAATATGTTGCTGGCGTCAAAATAAGACTTTTTCCAGCATGGAAACACTATTTTACATTAGAAGAAGCATTTTGCTGAGTTTTCAAGAATGTTTCTGTCATCTGCAGTACCTGGCACTTTCAGGGCAAACGTTGTGAAAAACACTCTCATATGGGCAGGAACGGTCAAATTTTACCGTTTGAGCTGAAATGACAGCTTTTCATCAAATATGTTGCTGGCGTCAAAATAAGACTTTTTCCAGCATGGAAACACTATTTTACATTAGAAGAAGCATTTTGCAGAGTTTTCAAGTATGTTTCTGTGATTTGTACTGTGTGGCATTTTCAGGGAAAACGTTGTGAAAAACACTCTCATATGGCCAGGAACGGTGAAATTTTACCGTTTGAGCTGAAATGACAGCTTTTCATCAAATATGTTGCTGGCGTCAAAATAAGACTTTTTCCAGCATGGAAACACTATTTTACATTAGAAGAAGCATTTTGCTGAGTTTTCAAGTATGTTTCTGTCATCTGCAGTACCTGGCACTTTCAGGGCAAACGTTGTGAAAAACAGTCTCATATGGGCAGGAACGGTGAAATTTTACCGTTTGAGCTGAAATGACAGCTTTTCATCAAATATGTTGCTGGCGTCAAAATAAGACTTTTTCCAGCATGGAAACACTATTTTACATTAGAAGAAGCATTTTGCAGAGTTTTCAAGTATGTTTCTGTGATTTGCACTGCGTGGCATTTTCAGGGCACACGCTGTGTCCCAGACACACAGAGAATGGCTGGAAACGCTTAAAACGGTAAGTTTCAGTCAGTTAGTGCTGAAATGAACGGTGTGTCTAAAATATGTTGCTGGCGTCAAAATAAGACTTTTTCCAGCATGGAAACACTATTTTACATTAGAAGAAGCATTTTGCTGAGTTTTCCCGTGTGTTTCTTTCATCTGCAGTACCTGGCACTTTCAGGGCAAACGTTGTGAAAAACAGTCTCATATGGCCAGGAACGGTGAAATTTTACCGTTTGAGCTGAAATGACAGCTTTTCATCAAATATGTTGCTGGCGTCAAAATAAGACTTTTTCCAGCATGGAAACACTATTTTACATTAGAAGAAGCATTTTGCAGAGTTTTTCCGTGTGTTTCTTTCATCTGCAGTACCTGGCACTTTCAGGGCACACGCTGTGTCCCAGACACACAGAGAATGGCTGGAGACGCTTAAAACGGCAAGTTTCAGTCAGTTAGTGCTGAAATGAACGGTGTGTCTAAAATATGTTGCTGGCGTCAAAATAAGACTTTTTCCAGCATGGAAACACTACTTTACATTAGAAGAAGCATTTTGCAGAGTTTTCAAGTATGTTTCTTTCATCTGCAGTACCTGGCACTTTCAGGGTTAGGGTTAGGGGTTAGGGGTTAGGGTTAGGGGTTAGGTTAGAGAGGATTAATTCTTAAAATATCACATAATGTGCCTTTGGTGCGCTGGCACAGGTGCCTGCACAGTGTCGCATACCCCACTTCCATTTATGGTTTGTGCTTTGTCTTTTTATCTCCTGGGAGGTTAAGTCGAGTTTATATTGTTGTTGTTGTTGTTCCCCCTCTCTTTTTCTATGTTCTTTTTTCCTTTTTTGTTTATTTTTAGAAGACCAACCGGATTCCCCTTCATTGTGGATCTGGGACGGAGATTGCCACCTCCTCCCTCTAAGGAAAACCTGGATTCACCTGCAAGGGCTGATAGAGGTTATATAAATATATACAATAAATAACAAACCAGGCAATAAATAACATTGAGATAAGTGCTTAAGTAAATGAGTTAAAGTGCCATATATCACAGAATAAATAGGAATAAATAAGAGAAAGAAACATGCAATATCAATAGGGTTAGGGTTAGGGTTAGGGTTAGGGGTTAGGGTTAGGGTTAGGGGTTAGGTTTTAGGTTTGAAACTACCCTCCCTAAGGAGGGCAGTGAATGCACAGGCCTTCGACCCTGAGATTAACACTGCCACCCTGGAGCCCAAAAAAAATTAGCCGTATCTCAGCTTCATTAGTGCTATACTTAGCTTTAGTTTTGTTTTTGCTTAGTTAGCGGGTGTTTCAAAAAATTAGCCATTAGTTAGCTTTACGTGTAATTAGGTTCTTGTAATTCTGCTTGTTTTCTGTCCCTGTACTTGGTTTATACTGTGGCTTAATTGCCTTTCTTTCTTTGTTTAGTTTTTCTTCTTTATTTAGTTTTCTTTCTGTATTTAGTTTAATTTAGATTTAATTTTAAAGGTGCTTCCGGGCAACGTTTCGGCGATACTTAGCCTTCCTCAGGCCCTAGCACCTATGTTTCTGCTTCTAATTTGCTTTGCCAATTCCCTCGCTAACTAAGTGTGTTTCCCCTTTCCACTCCCTTTTTATACTGTCCAAATCTTAGGTTTCAAAATCCCTTTTCTTATTTTGTTTTAGTTTTCCAATTTCCCTACCCAAGTCTTCTCTCTCTAGCCATCCCCTAAGTTCTGTCCCTGTTTGGATTCTGTTTCTTTACTTAGACTTATATTTCTGCCCCTATTTGGGTTTGTACTTTGTTTCTTAGACTTGTATTTCTCCCCTTATTTGGGTTATTTCTTTTGCCTTTTACTTATACTTAGTTTCTTTAGGCTTCTTCATTTATTTATTTATTTACCCCTAGGGTTAGGGTTAGGGCTTGGCTAGGGTTAGGGTTAGGGTTAGGCGGGTTGGGTTAGGGTTAGGGGTTAGGGGTTAGGGGTTAGGTGTGGGGACCTGAGTCCTTCCCTTCTTCTTCGAAGGGAAGGTGGGTGCACGGTCCTTCCACCCACGGACCTCTCCGTACCACCAATCCTCTGGGGGTTGGAGTTGGCGCGTACGCTGGGCTCTCCGCCCGTAGCGTACCACCCTCCACCCGTCATCATACATGTTGTATATATATTTTTTTTAAATATTTTTGTTTATTTTTTGATTTTTTTGTTGTTTTTTTGTTTTTTTAGAAAAAATGAACTAAAAGTGTCTTCCCAAAAGGGGAAGAAATAGGTTTTTAAATCAAAATCAAAAGAAAAAATGAATGAAAACCAAAAGAGTTTCCTAAAATAGGAAAAAAACTGTTTTTTAATTTAACCGATCAATAAATAATAATCAATAAATCAATAAATCAAATAGTGTGCCGACGACGTTTCGACCCTGATGGGTCTTCTTCAGGTAGGCACACTTTAAAATGAAAAACTCTTGCTGCAGCCTGGAGAGATGTGTGCTCTTCGCTGGTCAGAGCAAGAATGAATGAGCTCTCCTATGCGCTCCTATTTATACTGGTGATCGGTTTTTTTTTTAAATTCGTCTTTTTCAAATGAACTTAGGTTTTAAAGAGTTTTAACTTAAAATAAAAGGTTTTAAAGGTGCCTTTCACCTATTAATGTGTATTTTAACCTAAAATGAGCATTTTAAAGGTGCATTTCACCTATTAATGTATTTTTTAACTTAAAAACACCTTTTTTAACATACAATCATAATATTTATAATAATTAAATAAAAAATAATGTTTTTAAACTAAAATCAATTGCTTTTAATTGTTTTCATTATTCTTTTTTGTTTTTTATTATTATATTTTTTTGTTTTTTCTAATTTTTGAGTTTTTATATGATTTTTCTGTTTTTTATCTTTTAAAACAATGAACATAGAATTGAACTTAGATAAAATTAACATAAATAATTGGTTAGGGTTAGGATTACTAATAGGGGTTTGGGCTAAAATAAATAATTAAAGTGGTTAGGGTTAGGATTATTAATTAGGGTTGGGGCTAAAATAAATAATTAAAGTGGTTAGGGTTAGGGTTAGGGTTAGGGAGAGGAAGCTGAACCCATCTCCCGTAGGAGACAGGAAGTGCACGGTCCTTCGACCCCGAAGGTCCAACACTAAACTGGACCCGCTGCTGTTGACGGAAGCGTTGGCGTTTTCGGCCATACCGTACTTCCGTCCAGCCCCCGTCCATCATGGTTGTTTGTTTTTTTATGTTGTGTCGTAGGTTTTTGTTATCTATATTTTAAATTAAATTATTAAAAGAAAACTGTAAATAAAATCTGTCTTCTGTCTTTATTTGTCTTTTTTAATTAACTCAAAACACTTTCTCAAAAGGAGAAAGGAAAAAACTATCACAAACTAAATTGTTTTCAAGTCAAAACTCAAATTATTTCAATAAACTAAATCAAATCTTCTTTATTTTTAATTATTTTATGTTTTTTGTCTTTTTTCTTTTTGTATTTTTTTCTTTTTTTGTACTTTTAAATGTTTTTATATCAAAAATAACAATAAACTAAAAATACTTTCCAAAAAGAGGAAAGAAAAAACTGTTTATACAATAAATCAAAAACTTTTATTTATCAAAAATCAAAAAATCAAAAAAAACCAATAAATCAAATGGCCAAATACAAAATCACGTGCCTAACGCGACGTTTCGACCGTCAATCGGTCTTCCTCAGGCTGGGCACGTGTTAAAAATAAGAGCTGCTGAATGACTGCCAGAGATGTTTCCCCTTCGAGAGTCAAAGCTAGAATGAGCCAATTTGTAAGTCCCTCCCTTATATACCCTCCCTTTCCTAAGTTACAAGCTTCTAAATGTTTTAGTTTTTCGATCGTCTTTTTAGTTTTTTCAATCGTCTTTTTGTTTTTTTCAATCGTCTTTTTCGTTAACCCTATATTTACCGAATCCCAATAGGTTTTAATGTGTTTAAGTGAAAATTAAAGGTAAATTACAACTAAAATTACCAACTAAATGTATTTAAGTGAAAATTAAAGGTAAATTACAACTAAAATTACTATTTAAACTTAAAATACAAAATATAAAATATAAAATGAGGGTTTAAAGGTAAATTCCAATCAAAATTACTATTTAAAATTATGGTTAGGGTTAGGGCTTTAATTAAATTTGGATATAAAGTTATGGGGGGTTAGGGTTAGGGCCAGGGTTAGGGTTAGGGTTAGGGTTAGGGGTTAGGGTTAGGGTTAGGGTTAGGGTTAGGGTTAGGGGGTTAGGGGGTTAGGGGGTTAGGGTTAGGGTTAGGGACATGGTTCAAAACCTGTCCCCCAACTGTGCGGGGGACAGGAAGTGCACGGTCCTTCCCCCAGTAGCCCCCATACCCCCGAGTCCGCGGTCCATTGTTGAAGGTACGGTCACGGGGTCGACCACGCTTTCCCCCGTACCGTACCATGACCCACTCACCCTCATCGGGAGGATAACCCATGATGAGGGTGGTTGGATTGGCCTTAGTTGTTGTTTTTTTTATATATATTTTTTAACTTAAAAGTAACTGAAATTGTTTTTAGAAAAATAAAAAAATAAAAAAATACAGAAAAAATAAAAAATAAAAAATAAAAACTAGGATGTATGAACTAAAAAACTAAGTTTTTAAATCAAAACAATAAAATAAACCTGTTTTTAAATTAAATTATTTTTTTATTTTTTTATTTTTTTATTTTTTTTAAAATTAAATGAAATAAAACAATGTGTGCCCTAAACCGCTACGTTTCGACCTGAAAAGGTCTTCCTCAGGCGAAGGGCACGTAAAAAACAATCAAAATCTGTGCTGGCAGTCTGCAGAGATGTTGACTCGTCGCTGACCAGGCAGAGAATGAGAGGGAAGTGACGATCCTCTATTTATAAGGTAGGAGGAGTTCCTTTTAAACAAGTCCAGGCAAGTTCTATTTGTAATCGGTTTTTTTTAGTTTTCCTTTTTAATGCATTTAAACCATGAATATTTAACCCTATGTAATAGAAAATGAATGTTTTTTAAATGTAAACTTTATTTCTTTATATTTTTTAGGATTTTAACTTAGTTTTAATAATAATTTAACTTAAATTCAATTGAAATTAAATAAATTATTAAACAACTGAATTAAGATTCTTTTTTATGTTTTTATATGTTTTTGTTATGTTTTTTTAGGTTTTTAAATGGTTTTTAAATGGTTTTTTAATGTTTTTTAATGGTTTTTTGATGGTTTTTAAAGGTTTTTCAACTATAAATCCTAAATTTAAAGTGTTTTAACTACTTTTTTACTTTAAATGAAATGAAACAAGTCTGGACTTTTGCTCATTTGCCTATAAAATAAATAAATAATATTTTTAGACTTAAATTGTACATAAATAAATAATAAAATAAAAAGGAAAAGCTAGGTTTAAGGGAATGGTTATGGTTAGGGCTGGGAAAAGGGAAGATGTTAAGGTTAGGAAAAGAAAAGGATCAGGGCTAGGAAAGAAGGAAAGGAAAGATGTTAGGGTTAGGAAATGAAAAGGATAGTGTTAGGAAAGAAAGGAAAAGGGGGGTAGGTTGAGGTCAGGAAAGGAGTGGGTTAAGGTTAGGAAATGGAAAGGGGTGGGGATTTAGGAAAAGGGAAGGGGTTAGGGTTAGGAAGGGGGAGTGGTTAGGGTTAGGATTTAGGAAAAGGGAAGGGGTGGGGATTTAGGAAAAGGAAAGGGATTAGGGTTAGGAAGGGAGAGTGGTTAAGGTTAGGATTTAGGAAAAGGGAAGGGGTTAAGGTTAAGGGGATGAAAACCACCTATCGTCGCCCCCGACGATAACTTCAAAGGTGCATATCTCGGGAACGGAAGGTCGTAGAGACATGAAACCACCTTGTACCCCCCTATTTTCGGGTACGGGCTTTCCATTGGTACCACCCTCGAGCCTGTACAACGTTCGAGTCCGGAGATATGGCCGAAATAAAGTTTTTTTTTCCTGTATCTCCGGACAGGAAGGTCGTAGAGAGTCGTGGGTGGTACCGTTGGATGCAGAATGGTCGAATTATATTAGACGAACGTGGTTTCCAAGTGTCTAGGATGTACGGTTCGGGAGTTATTCAAGAAAAACGCTCGTCCAATCAGATCGCAGCATGCGAACCTGAGTGTAAAAATGACTAAGTGTCACAGCCGAAAAACTTCCTCCAGAAAGTAGTTAGGAGCACGTTTCAGAGCCTTGTGAGTCGTTTGGACCCCACTTTTTGTGGTACTTTTTGAAAAGTTAAGGTCAGGTTTTTAGGGTTGGGAAGGGGTTAAAAGTGTTGTTAGGGTTAGGGTTAGGGTTAGGGTTAGGGTTAGGGTTAGGGTTGGGTTAGGGTTAGGGTTAGGGTTAGGTTAGGGTTAGGGTTAGGGGTTAGGGTTAGGGTTAGGGTTAGGGTTAAGGGGATGAAAACCACCTATCGTCGCCCCCGACGATAACTTCAAAGGTGCATATCTCGGGAACGGAAGGTCGTAGAGACATGAAACCACCTTGTACCCCCCTATTTCCGGGTACGGGCTTTCCATTGGTACCACCCTCGAGCCTGTACAACGTTCGAGTCCGGAGATATGGCCGAAATAAAGTTTGTTTTTCCTGTATCTCCGGACAGGAAGGTCGTAGAGAGTCGTGGGTGGTACCGTTGGATGCAGAATGGTCGAATTATATTAGACGAACGTGGTTTCCAAGTGTCTAGGATGTACGGTTCGGGAGTTATTCAAGAAAAACGCTCGTCCAATCAGATCGCAGCATGCGAACCTGAGTGGAAAAATGACTAAGTGTCACAGCCGAAAAACTTCCTCCAGAAAGTAGTTAGGAGCACGTTTCAGACCATTTGGAGTCGATTGGTAGTGATTTTGCGAGATGTTTTTTCAAAATCATATATGGAGATCTACATGCAATAAGTAGCCATCAACATGAAAATGAGTTAGGGTTAGGGTTAGGGTTAGGTTAAGGGGATGAAAACCACCTATCGTCGCCCCCGACGATAACTTCAAAGGTGCATATCTCGGGAACGGAAGGTCGTAGAGACATGAAACCACCTTGTACCCCCCTATTTCCGGGTACGGGCTTTCCATTGGTACCACCCTCGAGCCTGTACAACGTTCGAGTCCGGAGATATGGCCGAAATAAAGTTTGTTTTTCCTGTATCTCCGGACAGGAAGGTCGTAGAGAGTCGTGGGTGGTACCGTTGGATGCAGAATGGTCGAATTATATTAGACGAACGTGGTTTCCAAGTGTCTAGGATGTACGGTTCGGGAGTTATTCAAGAAAAACGCTCGTCCAATCAGATCGCAGCATGCGAACCTGAGTGTAAAAATGACTAAGTGTCACAGCCGAAAAACTTCCTCCAGAAAGTAGTTAGGAGCACGTTTCAGAGCCTTGTGAGTCGTTTGGACCCCACTTTTTGTGGTACTTTTTGAAAAGTTAAGGTCAGGTTTTTAGGGTTGGGAAGGGGTTAAAAGTGTTGTTAGGGTTAGGGTTAGGGTTAGGGTTAGGGTTAGGGTTAGGTTAGGGTTAGGTTAAGGGGATGAAAACCACCTATCGTCGCCCCCGACGATAACTTCAAAGGTGCATATCTCGGGAACGGAAGGTCGTAGAGACATGAAACCACCTTGTACCCCCCTATTTCCGGGTACGGGCTTTCCATTGGTACCACCCTCGAGCCTGTACAACGTTCGAGTCCGGAGATATGGCCGAAATAAAGTTTGTTTTTCCTGTATCTCCGGACAGGAAGGTCGTAGGGTTAGGGTTAGGGTTAGGGTTAGGGTTAGGGTTAGGGTTAGGGGTTAGGGTTAGGGTTAGGGTTAGGGTTAGGGTTAGGGTTAGGGTTAGGGGTTAGGGTTAGGGTTTAGGGTTAGGGTTAGGGTTAGGGGTTAGGGTTAGGGTTAGGGTTAGGGTTAGGTTAAGGGGATGAAAACCACCTATCGTCGCCCCCGACGATAACTTCAAAGGTGCATATCTCGGGAACGGAAGGTCGTAGAGACATGAAACCACCTTGTACCCCCCTATTTCCGGGTACGGGCTTTCCATTGGTACCACCCTCGAGCCTGTACAACGTTCGAGTCCGGAGATATGGCCGAAATAAAGTTTGTTTTTCCTGTATCTCCGGACAGGAAGGTCGTAGAGAGTCGTGGGTGGTACCGTTGGATGCAGAATGGTCGAATTATATTAGACGAACGTGGTTTCCAAGTGTCTAGGATGTACGGTTCGGGAGTTAGGGTTAGGGTTAGGGTTAGGGTTAGGGTTAGGGTTAGGGTTAAGGGTTAGGGTTAGGGTTAGGGTTAGGGTTAGGGTTAGGGTTAGGGTTAGGTTAAGGGGATGAAAACCACCTATCGTCGCCCCCGACGATAACTTCAAAGGTGCATATCTCGGGAACGGAAGGTCGTAGAGACATGAAACCACCTTGTACCCCCCTATTTCCGGGTACGGGCTTTCCATTGGTACCACCCTCGAGCCTGTACAACGTTCGAGTCCGGAGATATGGCCGAAATAAAGTTTTTTTTTCCTGTATCTCCGGACAGGAAGGTCGTAGAGAGTCGTGGGTGGTACCGTTGGATGCAGAATGGTCGAATTATATTAGACGAACGTGGTTTCCAAGTGTCTAGGATGTACGGTTCGGGAGTTATTCAAGAAAAACGCTCGTCCAATCAGATCGCAGCATGCGAACCTGAGTGGAAAAATGACTAAGTGTCACAGCCGAAAAACTTCCTCCAGAAAGTAGTTAGGAGCACGTTTCAGACCATTTGGAGTCGATTGGTAGTGATTTTGCGAGATGTTTTTTCAAAATCATATATGGAGATAGGGTACGGAAGTAAGCTCTACCCCCCCATTTGTGTGTACCCCGAGTCCAACGGTACCAGCCTCGAGTCTGTAGGACTTAGGGTTCCGGAGTTATGAGCATTTCAAGTTCTCCCCATAGAAGCGAATGGGAGAGTGAAAATTTGACTAAGTGTGAGAGGCCAAAAGTATCCCCCAGAAAGTGGTTAGGAGCATGTTTCAGAGCCTTGTGAGTCGTTTGGACCCCACTTTTTGTGGTACTTTTTGAAAAGTTAGGGTTAGGTTTTTAGAGTTGGGAAGGGGTTAAAAGTGGGTTAGGGTTAGGGTTAGGGTTAGGGTTAGGGTTTAGGGTTAGGTTTAGGTTTAGGGTGTTAGGGTGTTAGGGTGTTAGGGTTAGGGTTAGGGTTAGGGTTAGGGTTAGGGTTAGGGTTAGGGTAAGGGGATGAAAACCACCTATCAGGGTTAGGGTTAGGGTTAGGGTTAGGGTTAGGGTTAGGGTTAGGGTTAGGGTTAGGGTTAGGGGGTTAGGGGTTAGGGTTAGGGTTAGGGTTAGGGTTAGGGTTAGGGTTAGGGTTAGGTTAAGGGGATGAAAACCACCTATCGTCGCCCCCGACGATAACTTCAAAGGTGCATATCTCGGGAACGGAAGGTCGTAGAGACATGAAACCACCTTGTACCCCCCTATTTCCGGGTACGGGCTTTCCATTGGTACCACCCTCGAGCCTGTACAACGTTCGAGTCCGGAGATATGGCCGAAATAAAGTTTTTTTTTCCTGTATCTCCGGACAGGAAGGTCGTAGAGAGTCGTGGGTGGTACCGTTGGATGCAGAATGGTCGAATTATATTAGACGAACGTGGTTTCCAAGTGTCTAGGATGTACGGTTCGGGAGTTATTCAAGAAAAACGCTCGTCCAATCAGATCGCAGCATGCGAACCTGAGTGGAAAAATGACTAAGTGTCACAGCCGAAAAACTTCCTCCAGAAAGTAGTTAGGAGCACGTTTCAGACCATTTGGAGTCGATTGGTAGTGATTTTGCGAGATGTTTTTTCAAAATCATATATGGAGATAGGGTACGGAAGTAAGCTCTACCCCCCCATTTGTGTGTACCCCGAGTCCAACGGTACCAGCCTCGAGTCTGTAGGACTTAGGGTTCCGGAGTTATGAGCATTTCAAGTTCTCCCCATAGAAGCGAATGGGAGAGTGAAAATTTGACTAAGTGTGAGAGGCCAAAAGTATCCCCCAGAAAGTGGTTAGGAGCATGTTTCAGAGCCTTGTGAGTCGTTTGGACCCCACTTTTTGTGGTACTTTTTGAAAAGTTAGGGTTAGGTTTTTAGAGTTGGGAAGGGGTTAAAAGTGGGTTAGGGTTAGGGTTAGGGTTAGGGTTAGGGTTTAGGGTTAGGTTTAGGTTTAGGGTGTTAGGGTGTTAGGGTGTTAGGGTTAGGGTTAGGGTTAGGGTTAGGGTTAGGGTTAGGGTTAGGGTAAGGGGATGAAAACCACCTATCAGGGTTAGGGTTAGGGTTAGGGTTAGGGTTAGGGTTAGGGTTAGGGTTAGGGTTAGGGTTAGGGTTAGGTTAAGGGGATGAAAACCACCTATCGTCGCCCCCGACGATAACTTCAAAGGTGCATATCTCGGGAACGGAAGGTCGTAGAGACATGAAACCACCTTGTACCCCCCTATTTCCGGGTACGGGCTTTCCATTGGTACCACCCTCGAGCCTGTACAACGTTCGAGTCCGGAGATATGGCCGAAATAAAGTTTTTTTTTCCTGTATCTCCGGACAGGAAGGTCGTAGAGAGTCGTGGGTGGTACCGTTGGATGCAGAATGGTCGAATTATATTAGACGAACGTGGTTTCCAAGTGTCTAGGATGTACGGTTCGGGAGTTATTCAAGAAAAACGCTCGTCCAATCAGATCGCAGCATGCGAACCTGAGTGGAAAAATGACTAAGTGTCACAGCCGAAAAACTTCCTCCAGAAAGTAGTTAGGAGCACGTTTCAGACCATTTGGAGTCGATTGGTAGTGATTTTGCGAGATGTTTTTTCAAAATCATATATGGAGATAGGGTACGGAAGTAAGCTCTACCCCCCCATTTGTGTGTACCCCGAGTCCAACGGTACCAGCCTCGAGTCTGTAGGACTTAGGGTTAGGGTTAGGGTTAGGGTTAGGGTTAGGGTTAGGGTTAGGGTTAGGGTTAGGGGTTAGGGGTTAGGGTTAGGGTTAGGGTTAGGGTTAGGGTTAGGGTTAGGGTTAGGGTTAGGGGTTAGGGGTTAGGGGTTAGGGTTAGGGTTAGGGTTAGGGTTAGGGGGTTAGGGTTAGGGGGTTAGGGTTAGGGTTAGGGTTAGGGTTAGGGTTAGGGTTAGGTTAAGGGGATGAAAACCACCTATCGTCGCCCCCGACGATAACTTCAAAGGTGCATATCTCGGGAACGGAAGGTCGTAGAGACATGAAACCACCTTGTACCCCCCTATTTCCGGGTACGGGCTTTCCATTGGTACCACCCTCGAGCCTGTACAACGTTCGAGTCCGGAGATATGGCCGAAATAAAGTTTTTTTTTCCTGTATCTCCGGACAGGAAGGTCGTAGAGAGTCGTGGGTGGTACCGTTGGATGCAGAATGGTCGAATTATATTAGACGAACGTGGTTTCCAAGTGTCTAGGATGTACGGTTCGGGAGTTATTCAAGAAAAACGCTCGTCCAATCAGATCGCAGCATGCGAACCTGAGTGGAAAAATGACTAAGTGTCACAGCCGAAAAACTTCCTCCAGAAAGTAGTTAGGAGCACGTTTCAGACCATTTGGAGTCGATTGGTAGTGATTTTGCGAGATGTTTTTTCAAAATCATATATGGAGATAGGGTACGGAAGTAAGCTCTACCCCCCCATTTGTGTGTACCCCGAGTCCAACGGTACCAGCCTCGAGTCTGTAGGACTTAGGGTTCCGGAGTTATGAGCATTTCAAGTTCTCCCCATAGAAGCGAATGGGAGAGTGAAAATTTGACTAAGTGTGAGAGGCCAAAAGTATCCCCCAGAAAGTGGTTAGGAGCATGTTTCAGAGCCTTGTGAGTCGTTTGGACCCCACTTTTTGTGGTACTTTTTGAAAAGTTAGGGTTAGGTTTTTAGAGTTGGGAAGGGGTTAAAAGTGGGTTAGGGTTAGGGTTAGGGTTAGGGTTAGGGTTTAGGGTTAGGTTTAGGTTTAGGGTGTTAGGGTGTTAGGGTGTTAGGGTTAGGGTTAGGGTTAGGGTTAGGGTTAGGGTTAGGGTTAGGGTAAGGGGATGAAAACCACCTATCAGGGTTAGGGTTAGGGTTAGGGTTAGGGTTAGGGTTAGGGTTAGGGTTAGGGTTAGGGTTAGGGGGTTAGGGGTTAGGGGTTAGGGGTTAGGGTTAGGGTTAGGGTTAGGGTTAGGGTTAGGGTTAGGTTAAGGGGATGAAAACCACCTATCGTCGCCCCCGACGATAACTTCAAAGGTGCATATCTCGGGAACGGAAGGTCGTAGAGACATGAAACCACCTTGTACCCCCCTATTTCCGGGTACGGGCTTTCCATTGGTACCACCCTCGAGCCTGTACAACGTTCGAGTCCGGAGATATGGCCGAAATAAAGTTTTTTTTTCCTGTATCTCCGGACAGGAAGGTCGTAGAGAGTCGTGGGTGGTACCGTTGGATGCAGAATGGTCGAATTATATTAGACGAACGTGGTTTCCAAGTGTCTAGGATGTACGGTTCGGGAGTTATTCAAGAAAAACGCTCGTCCAATCAGATCGCAGCATGCGAACCTGAGTGGAAAAATGACTAAGTGTCACAGCCGAAAAACTTCCTCCAGAAAGTAGTTAGGAGCACGTTTCAGACCATTTGGAGTCGATTGGTAGTGATTTTGCGAGATGTTTTTTCAAAATCATATATGGAGATAGGGTACGGAAGTAAGCTCTACCCCCCCATTTGTGTGTACCCCGAGTCCAACGGTACCAGCCTCGAGTCTGTAGGACTTAGGGTTCCGGAGTTATGAGCATTTCAAGTTCTCCCCATAGAAGCGAATGGGAGAGTGAAAATTTGACTAAGTGTGAGAGGCCAAAAGTATCCCCCAGAAAGTGGTTAGGAGCATGTTTCAGAGCCTTGTGAGTCGTTTGGACCCCACTTTTTGTGGTACTTTTTGAAAAGTTAGGGTTAGGTTTTTAGAGTTGGGAAGGGGTTAAAAGTGGGTTAGGGTTAGGGTTAGGGTTAGGGTTAGGGTTTAGGGTTAGGTTTAGGTTTAGGGTGTTAGGGTGTTAGGGTGTTAGGGTTAGGGTTAGGGTTAGGGTTAGGGTTAGGGTTAGGGTTAGGGTAAGGGGATGAAAACCACCTATCAGGGTTAGGGTTAGGGTTAGGGTTAGGGTTAGGGTTAGGGTTAGGGTTAGGGTTAGGGTTAGGGTTAGGGTTAGGTTAAGGGGATGAAAACCACCTATCGTCGCCCCCGACGATAACTTCAAAGGTGCATATCTCGGGAACGGAAGGTCGTAGAGACATGAAACCACCTTGTACCCCCCTATTTCCGGGTACGGGCTTTCCATTGGTACCACCCTCGAGCCTGTACAACGTTCGAGTCCGGAGATATGGCCGAAATAAAGTTTTTTTTTCCTGTATCTCCGGACAGGAAGGTCGTAGAGAGTCGTGGGTGGTACCGTTGGATGCAGAATGGTCGAATTATATTAGACGAACGTGGTTTCCAAGTGTCTAGGATGTACGGTTCGGGAGTTATTCAAGAAAAACGCTCGTCCAATCAGATCGCAGCATGCGAACCTGAGTGGAAAAATGACTAAGTGTCACAGCCGAAAAACTTCCTCCAGAAAGTAGTTAGGAGCACGTTTCAGACCATTTGGAGTCGATTGGTAGTGATTTTGCGAGATGTTTTTTCAAAATCATATATGGAGATAGGGTACGGAAGTAAGCTCTACCCCCCCATTTGTGTGTACCCCGAGTCCAACGGTACCAGCCTCGAGTCTGTAGGACTTAGGGTTAGGGTTAGGGTTAGGGTTAGGGTTAGGGTTAGGGTTAGGGTTAGGGTTTAGGGTTTAGGGTTTAGGGGTTAGGGGTTAGGGTTAGGGTTAGGGTTAGGGTTAGGGTTAGGGTTAGGGGTTAGGGGTTAGGGGTTAGGGTTAGGGTTAGGGTTAGGGTTAGGGTTAGGGGGTTAGGGTTAGGGTTAGGGTTAGGGTTAGGGTTAGGGTTAGGTTAAGGGGATGAAAACCACCTATCGTCGCCCCCGACGATAACTTCAAAGGTGCATATCTCGGGAACGGAAGGTCGTAGAGACATGAAACCACCTTGTACCCCCCTATTTCCGGGTACGGGCTTTCCATTGGTACCACCCTCGAGCCTGTACAACGTTCGAGTCCGGAGATATGGCCGAAATAAAGTTTTTTTTTCCTGTATCTCCGGACAGGAAGGTCGTAGAGAGTCGTGGGTGGTACCGTTGGATGCAGAATGGTCGAATTATATTAGACGAACGTGGTTTCCAAGTGTCTAGGATGTACGGTTCGGGAGTTATTCAAGAAAAACGCTCGTCCAATCAGATCGCAGCATGCGAACCTGAGTGGAAAAATGACTAAGTGTCACAGCCGAAAAACTTCCTCCAGAAAGTAGTTAGGAGCACGTTTCAGACCATTTGGAGTCGATTGGTAGTGATTTTGCGAGATGTTTTTTCAAAATCATATATGGAGATAGGGTACGGAAGTAAGCTCTACCCCCCCATTTGTGTGTACCCCGAGTCCAACGGTACCAGCCTCGAGTCTGTAGGACTTAGGGTTCCGGAGTTATGAGCATTTCAAGTTCTCCCCATAGAAGCGAATGGGAGAGTGAAAATTTGACTAAGTGTGAGAGGCCAAAAGTATCCCCCAGAAAGTGGTTAGGAGCATGTTTCAGAGCCTTGTGAGTCGTTTGGACCCCACTTTTTGTGGTACTTTTTGAAAAGTTAGGGTTAGGTTTTTAGAGTTGGGAAGGGGTTAAAAGTGGGTTAGGGTTAGGGTTAGGGTTAGGGTTAGGGTTTAGGGTTAGGTTTAGGTTTAGGGTGTTAGGGTGTTAGGGTGTTAGGGTTAGGGTTAGGGTTAGGGTTAGGGTTAGGGTTAGGGTTAGGGTAAGGGGATGAAAACCACCTATCAGGGTTAGGGTTAGGGTTAGGGTTAGGGTTAGGGTTAGGGTTAGGGTTAGGGTTAGGGTTAGGTTAAGGGGATGAAAACCACCTATCGTCGCCCCCGACGATAACTTCAAAGGTGCATATCTCGGGAACGGAAGGTCGTAGAGACATGAAACCACCTTGTACCCCCCTATTTCCGGGTACGGGCTTTCCATTGGTACCACCCTCGAGCCTGTACAACGTTCGAGTCCGGAGATATGGCCGAAATAAAGTTTTTTTTTCCTGTATCTCCGGACAGGAAGGTCGTAGAGAGTCGTGGGTGGTACCGTTGGATGCAGAATGGTCGAATTATATTAGACGAACGTGGTTTCCAAGTGTCTAGGATGTACGGTTCGGGAGTTATTCAAGAAAAACGCTCGTCCAATCAGATCGCAGCATGCGAACCTGAGTGGAAAAATGACTAAGTGTCACAGCCGAAAAACTTCCTCCAGAAAGTAGTTAGGAGCACGTTTCAGACCATTTGGAGTCGATTGGTAGTGATTTTGCGAGATGTTTTTTCAAAATCATATATGGAGATAGGGTACGGAAGTAAGCTCTACCCCCCCATTTGTGTGTACCCCGAGTCCAACGGTACCAGCCTCGAGTCTGTAGGACTTAGGGTTCCGGAGTTATGAGCATTTCAAGTTCTCCCCATAGAAGCGAATGGGAGAGTGAAAATTTGACTAAGTGTGAGAGGCCAAAAGTATCCCCCAGAAAGTGGTTAGGAGCATGTTTCAGAGCCTTGTGAGTCGTTTGGACCCCACTTTTTGTGGTACTTTTTGAAAAGTTAGGGTTAGGTTTTTAGAGTTGGGAAGGGGTTAAAAGTGGGTTAGGGTTAGGGTTAGGGTTAGGGTTAGGGTTTAGGGTTAGGTTTAGGTTTAGGGTGTTAGGGTGTTAGGGTGTTAGGGTTAGGGTTAGGGTTAGGGTTAGGGTTAGGGTTAGGGTTAGGGTAAGGGGATGAAAACCACCTATCAGGGTTAGGGTTAGGGTTAGGGTTAGGGTTAGGGTTAGGGTTAGGGTTAGGGTTAGGGTTAGGGTTAGGTTAAGGGGATGAAAACCACCTATCGTCGCCCCCGACGATAACTTCAAAGGTGCATATCTCGGGAACGGAAGGTCGTAGAGACATGAAACCACCTTGTACCCCCCTATTTCCGGGTACGGGCTTTCCATTGGTACCACCCTCGAGCCTGTACAACGTTCGAGTCCGGAGATATGGCCGAAATAAAGTTTTTTTTTCCTGTATCTCCGGACAGGAAGGTCGTAGAGAGTCGTGGGTGGTACCGTTGGATGCAGAATGGTCGAATTATATTAGACGAACGTGGTTTCCAAGTGTCTAGGATGTACGGTTCGGGAGTTATTCAAGAAAAACGCTCGTCCAATCAGATCGCAGCATGCGAACCTGAGTGGAAAAATGACTAAGTGTCACAGCCGAAAAACTTCCTCCAGAAAGTAGTTAGGAGCACGTTTCAGACCATTTGGAGTCGATTGGTAGTGATTTTGCGAGATGTTTTTTCAAAATCATATATGGAGATAGGGTACGGAAGTAAGCTCTACCCCCCCATTTGTGTGTACCCCGAGTCCAACGGTACCAGCCTCGAGTCTGTAGGACTTAGGGTTCCGGAGTTATGAGCATTTCAAGTTCTCCCCATAGAAGCGAATGGGAGAGTGAAAATTTGACTAAGTGTGAGAGGCCAAAAGTATCCCCCAGAAAGTGGTTAGGAGCATGTTTCAGAGCCTTGTGAGTCGTTTGGACCCCACTTTTTGTGGTACTTTTTGAAAAGTTAGGGTTAGGTTTTTAGAGTTGGGAAGGGGTTAAAAGTGGGTTAGGGTTAGGGTTAGGGTTAGGGTTAGGGTTTAGGGTTAGGTTTAGGTTTAGGGTGTTAGGGTGTTAGGGTGTTAGGGTTAGGGTTAGGGTTAGGGTTAGGGTTAGGGTTAGGGTTAGGGTAAGGGGAGGGTTAGGGTTAGGGTTAGGGTTAGGGTTAGGGTTAGGGTTAGGGTTAGGGTTAGGGTTAGGGTTAGGGTTAGGGTTAGGGGTTAGGGTTAGGGTTAGGGTTAGGGTTAGGGTTAGGTTAAGGGGATGAAAACCACCTATCGTCGCCCCCGACGATAACTTCAAAGGTGCATATCTCGGGAACGGAAGGTCGTAGAGACATGAAACCACCTTGTACCCCCCTATTTCCGGGTACGGGCTTTCCATTGGTACCACCCTCGAGCCTGTACAACGTTCGAGTCCGGAGATATGGCCGAAATAAAGTTTTTTTTTCCTGTATCTCCGGACAGGAAGGTCGTAGAGAGTCGTGGGTGGTACCGTTGGATGCAGAATGGTCGAATTATATTAGACGAACGTGGTTTCCAAGTGTCTAGGATGTACGGTTCGGGAGTTATTCAAGAAAAACGCTCGTCCAATCAGATCGCAGCATGCGAACCTGAGTGGAAAAATGACTAAGTGTCACAGCCGAAAAACTTCCTCCAGAAAGTAGTTAGGAGCACGTTTCAGACCATTTGGAGTCGATTGGTAGTGATTTTGCGAGATGTTTTTTCAAAATCATATATGGAGATAGGGTACGGAAGTAAGCTCTACCCCCCCATTTGTGTGTACCCCGAGTCCAACGGTACCAGCCTCGAGTCTGTAGGACTTAGGGTTCCGGAGTTATGAGCATTTCAAGTTCTCCCCATAGAAGCGAATGGGAGAGTGAAAATTTGACTAAGTGTGAGAGGCCAAAAGTATCCCCCAGAAAGTGGTTAGGAGCATGTTTCAGAGCCTTGTGAGTCGTTTGGACCCCACTTTTTGTGGTACTTTTTGAAAAGTTAGGGTTAGGTTTTTAGAGTTGGGAAGGGGTTAAAAGTGGGTTAGGGTTAGGGTTAGGGTTAGGGTTAGGGTTTAGGGTTAGGTTTAGGTTTAGGGTGTTAGGGTGTTAGGGTGTTAGGGTTAGGGTTAGGGTTAGGGTTAGGGTTAGGGTTAGGGTTAGGGTAAGGGGATGAAAACCACCTATCAGGGTTAGGGTTAGGGTTAGGGTTAGGGTTAGGGTTAGGGTTAGGGTTAGGGTTAGGGTTAGGGGGTTAGGGGTTAGGGGTTAGGGGTTAGGGTTAGGGTTAGGGTTAGGGTTAGGGTTAGGGTTAGGTTAAGGGGATGAAAACCACCTATCGTCGCCCCCGACGATAACTTCAAAGGTGCATATCTCGGGAACGGAAGGTCGTAGAGACATGAAACCACCTTGTACCCCCCTATTTCCGGGTACGGGCTTTCCATTGGTACCACCCTCGAGCCTGTACAACGTTCGAGTCCGGAGATATGGCCGAAATAAAGTTTTTTTTTCCTGTATCTCCGGACAGGAAGGTCGTAGAGAGTCGTGGGTGGTACCGTTGGATGCAGAATGGTCGAATTATATTAGACGAACGTGGTTTCCAAGTGTCTAGGATGTACGGTTCGGGAGTTATTCAAGAAAAACGCTCGTCCAATCAGATCGCAGCATGCGAACCTGAGTGGAAAAATGACTAAGTGTCACAGCCGAAAAACTTCCTCCAGAAAGTAGTTAGGAGCACGTTTCAGACCATTTGGAGTCGATTGGTAGTGATTTTGCGAGATGTTTTTTCAAAATCATATATGGAGATAGGGTACGGAAGTAAGCTCTACCCCCCCATTTGTGTGTACCCCGAGTCCAACGGTACCAGCCTCGAGTCTGTAGGACTTAGGGTTCCGGAGTTATGAGCATTTCAAGTTCTCCCCATAGAAGCGAATGGGAGAGTGAAAATTTGACTAAGTGTGAGAGGCCAAAAGTATCCCCCAGAAAGTGGTTAGGAGCATGTTTCAGAGCCTTGTGAGTCGTTTGGACCCCACTTTTTGTGGTACTTTTTGAAAAGTTAGGGTTAGGTTTTTAGAGTTGGGAAGGGGTTAAAAGTGGGTTAGGGTTAGGGTTAGGGTTAGGGTTAGGGTTTAGGGTTAGGTTTAGGTTTAGGGTGTTAGGGTGTTAGGGTGTTAGGGTTAGGGTTAGGGTTAGGGTTAGGGTTAGGGTTAGGGTAAGGGGATGAAAACCACCTATCAGGGTTAGGGTTAGGGTTAGGGTTAGGGTTAGGGTTAGGGTTAGGGTTAGGGTTAGGGTTAGGGTTAGGGTTAGGTTAAGGGGATGAAAACCACCTATCGTCGCCCCCGACGATAACTTCAAAGGTGCATATCTCGGGAACGGAAGGTCGTAGAGACATGAAACCACCTTGTACCCCCCTATTTCCGGGTACGGGCTTTCCATTGGTACCACCCTCGAGCCTGTACAACGTTCGAGTCCGGAGATATGGCCGAAATAAAGTTTTTTTTTCCTGTATCTCCGGACAGGAAGGTCGTAGAGAGTCGTGGGTGGTACCGTTGGATGCAGAATGGTCGAATTATATTAGACGAACGTGGTTTCCAAGTGTCTAGGATGTACGGTTCGGGAGTTATTCAAGAAAAACGCTCGTCCAATCAGATCGCAGCATGCGAACCTGAGTGGAAAAATGACTAAGTGTCACAGCCGAAAAACTTCCTCCAGAAAGTAGTTAGGAGCACGTTTCAGACCATTTGGAGTCGATTGGTAGTGATTTTGCGAGATGTTTTTTCAAAATCATATATGGAGATAGGGTACGGAAGTAAGCTCTACCCCCCCATTTGTGTGTACCCCGAGTCCAACGGTACCAGCCTCGAGTCTGTAGGACTTAGGGTTAGGGTTAGGGTTAGGGTTAGGGTTAGGGTTAGGGTTAGGGTTAGGGTTAGGGTTAGGGTTTAGGGTTTAGGGTTTAGGGGTTAGGGGTTAGGGTTAGGGTTAGGGTTAGGGTTAGGGTTAGGGGTTAGGGGTTAGGGGTTAGGGTTAGGGTTAGGGTTAGGGTTAGGGGGTTAGGGTTAGGGTTAGGGTTAGGGTTAGGGTTAGGGTTAGGTTAAGGGGATGAAAACCACCTATCGTCGCCCCCGACGATAACTTCAAAGGTGCATATCTCGGGAACGGAAGGTCGTAGAGACATGAAACCACCTTGTACCCCCCTATTTCCGGGTACGGGCTTTCCATTGGTACCACCCTCGAGCCTGTACAACGTTCGAGTCCGGAGATATGGCCGAAATAAAGTTTTTTTTTCCTGTATCTCCGGACAGGAAGGTCGTAGAGAGTCGTGGGTGGTACCGTTGGATGCAGAATGGTCGAATTATATTAGACGAACGTGGTTTCCAAGTGTCTAGGATGTACGGTTCGGGAGTTATTCAAGAAAAACGCTCGTCCAATCAGATCGCAGCATGCGAACCTGAGTGGAAAAATGACTAAGTGTCACAGCCGAAAAACTTCCTCCAGAAAGTAGTTAGGAGCACGTTTCAGACCATTTGGAGTCGATTGGTAGTGATTTTGCGAGATGTTTTTTCAAAATCATATATGGAGATAGGGTACGGAAGTAAGCTCTACCCCCCCATTTGTGTGTACCCCGAGTCCAACGGTACCAGCCTCGAGTCTGTAGGACTTAGGGTTCCGGAGTTATGAGCATTTCAAGTTCTCCCCATAGAAGCGAATGGGAGAGTGAAAATTTGACTAAGTGTGAGAGGCCAAAAGTATCCCCCAGAAAGTGGTTAGGAGCATGTTTCAGAGCCTTGTGAGTCGTTTGGACCCCACTTTTTGTGGTACTTTTTGAAAAGTTAGGGTTAGGTTTTTAGAGTTGGGAAGGGGTTAAAAGTGGGTTAGGGTTAGGGTTAGGGTTAGGGTTAGGGTTTAGGGTTAGGTTTAGGTTTAGGGTGTTAGGGTGTTAGGGTGTTAGGGTTAGGGTTAGGGTTAGGGTTAGGGTTAGGGTTAGGGTTAGGGTAAGGGGATGAAAACCACCTATCAGGGTTAGGGTTAGGGTTAGGGTTAGGGTTAGGGTTAGGGTTAGGGTTAGGGTTAGGGTTAGGTTAAGGGGATGAAAACCACCTATCGTCGCCCCCGACGATAACTTCAAAGGTGCATATCTCGGGAACGGAAGGTCGTAGAGACATGAAACCACCTTGTACCCCCCT
The DNA here is from genome assembly GCF_017976425.1 of Toxotes jaculatrix. Classification (NCBI taxonomy): domain Eukaryota; kingdom Metazoa; phylum Chordata; class Actinopteri; family Toxotidae; genus Toxotes; species Toxotes jaculatrix. The sequence goes on from NW_024469790.1 coordinate 66,826, forward strand.
ATTTCCGGGTACGGGCTTTCCATTGGTACCACCCTCGAGCCTGTACAACGTTCGAGTCCGGAGATATGGCCGAAATAAAGTTTTTTTTTCCTGTATCTCCGGACAGGAAGGTCGTAGAGAGTCGTGGGTGGTACCGTTGGATGCAGAATGGTCGAATTATATTAGACGAACGTGGTTTCCAAGTGTCTAGGATGTACGGTTCGGGAGTTATTCAAGAAAAACGCTCGTCCAATCAGATCGCAGCATGCGAACCTGAGTGGAAAAATGACTAAGTGTCACAGCCGAAAAACTTCCTCCAGAAAGTAGTTAGGAGCACGTTTCAGACCATTTGGAGTCGATTGGTAGTGATTTTGCGAGATGTTTTTTCAAAATCATATATGGAGATAGGGTACGGAAGTAAGCTCTACCCCCCCATTTGTGTGTACCCCGAGTCCAACGGTACCAGCCTCGAGTCTGTAGGACTTAGGGTTCCGGAGTTATGAGCATTTCAAGTTCTCCCCATAGAAGCGAATGGGAGAGTGAAAATTTGACTAAGTGTGAGAGGCCAAAAGTATCCCCCAGAAAGTGGTTAGGAGCATGTTTCAGAGCCTTGTGAGTCGTTTGGACCCCACTTTTTGTGGTACTTTTTGAAAAGTTAGGGTTAGGTTTTTAGAGTTGGGAAGGGGTTAAAAGTGGGTTAGGGTTAGGGTTAGGGTTAGGGTTAGGGTTTAGGGTTAGGTTTAGGTTTAGGGTGTTAGGGTGTTAGGGTGTTAGGGTTAGGGTTAGGGTTAGGGTTAGGGTTAGGGTTAGGGTTAGGGTAAGGGGATGAAAACCACCTATCAGGGTTAGGGTTAGGGTTAGGGTTAGGGTTAGGGTTAGGGTTAGGGTTAGGGTTAGGGTTAGGGTTAGGTTAAGGGGATGAAAACCACCTATCGTCGCCCCCGACGATAACTTCAAAGGTGCATATCTCGGGAACGGAAGGTCGTAGAGACATGAAACCACCTTGTACCCCCCTATTTCCGGGTACGGGCTTTCCATTGGTACCACCCTCGAGCCTGTACAACGTTCGAGTCCGGAGATATGGCCGAAATAAAGTTTTTTTTTCCTGTATCTCCGGACAGGAAGGTCGTAGAGAGTCGTGGGTGGTACCGTTGGATGCAGAATGGTCGAATTATATTAGACGAACGTGGTTTCCAAGTGTCTAGGATGTACGGTTCGGGAGTTATTCAAGAAAAACGCTCGTCCAATCAGATCGCAGCATGCGAACCTGAGTGGAAAAATGACTAAGTGTCACAGCCGAAAAACTTCCTCCAGAAAGTAGTTAGGAGCACGTTTCAGACCATTTGGAGTCGATTGGTAGTGATTTTGCGAGATGTTTTTTCAAAATCATATATGGAGATAGGGTACGGAAGTAAGCTCTACCCCCCCATTTGTGTGTACCCCGAGTCCAACGGTACCAGCCTCGAGTCTGTAGGACTTAGGGTTCCGGAGTTATGAGCATTTCAAGTTCTCCCCATAGAAGCGAATGGGAGAGTGAAAATTTGACTAAGTGTGAGAGGCCAAAAGTATCCCCCAGAAAGTGGTTAGGAGCATGTTTCAGAGCCTTGTGAGTCGTTTGGACCCCACTTTTTGTGGTACTTTTTGAAAAGTTAGGGTTAGGTTTTTAGAGTTGGGAAGGGGTTAAAAGTGGGTTAGGGTTAGGGTTAGGGTTAGGGTTAGGGTTTAGGGTTAGGTTTAGGTTTAGGGTGTTAGGGTGTTAGGGTGTTAGGGTTAGGGTTAGGGTTAGGGTTAGGGTTAGGGTTAGGGTAAGGGGAGGGTTAGGGTTAGGGTTAGGGTTAGGGTTAGGGTTAGGGTTAGGGTTAGGGTTAGGGTTAGGGTTAGGGTTAGGGTTAGGGTTAGGGTTAGGGTTAGGGGTTAGGGTTAGGGTTAGGGTTAGGGTTAGGGTTAGGTTAAGGGGATGAAAACCACCTATCGTCGCCCCCGACGATAACTTCAAAGGTGCATATCTCGGGAACGGAAGGTCGTAGAGACATGAAACCACCTTGTACCCCCCTATTTCCGGGTACGGGCTTTCCATTGGTACCACCCTCGAGCCTGTACAACGTTCGAGTCCGGAGATATGGCCGAAATAAAGTTTTTTTTTCCTGTATCTCCGGACAGGAAGGTCGTAGAGAGTCGTGGGTGGTACCGTTGGATGCAGAATGGTCGAATTATATTAGACGAACGTGGTTTCCAAGTGTCTAGGATGTACGGTTCGGGAGTTATTCAAGAAAAACGCTCGTCCAATCAGATCGCAGCATGCGAACCTGAGTGGAAAAATGACTAAGTGTCACAGCCGAAAAACTTCCTCCAGAAAGTAGTTAGGAGCACGTTTCAGACCATTTGGAGTCGATTGGTAGTGATTTTGCGAGATGTTTTTTCAAAATCATATATGGAGATAGGGTACGGAAGTAAGCTCTACCCCCCCATTTGTGTGTACCCCGAGTCCAACGGTACCAGCCTCGAGTCTGTAGGACTTAGGGTTCCGGAGTTATGAGCATTTCAAGTTCTCCCCATAGAAGCGAATGGGAGAGTGAAAATTTGACTAAGTGTGAGAGGCCAAAAGTATCCCCCAGAAAGTGGTTAGGAGCATGTTTCAGAGCCTTGTGAGTCGTTTGGACCCCACTTTTTGTGGTACTTTTTGAAAAGTTAGGGTTAGGTTTTTAGAGTTGGGAAGGGGTTAAAAGTGGGTTAGGGTTAGGGTTAGGGTTAGGGTTAGGGTTTAGGGTTAGGTTTAGGTTTAGGGTGTTAGGGTGTTAGGGTGTTAGGGTTAGGGTTAGGGTTAGGGTTAGGGTTAGGGTTAGGGTTAGGGTAAGGGGATGAAAACCACCTATCAGGGTTAGGGTTAGGGTTAGGGTTAGGGTTAGGGTTAGGGTTAGGGTTAGGGTTAGGGGGTTAGGGGTTAGGGGTTAGGGGTTAGGGTTAGGGTTAGGGTTAGGGTTAGGGTTAGGGTTAGGTTAAGGGGATGAAAACCACCTATCGTCGCCCCCGACGATAACTTCAAAGGTGCATATCTCGGGAACGGAAGGTCGTAGAGACATGAAACCACCTTGTACCCCCCTATTTCCGGGTACGGGCTTTCCATTGGTACCACCCTCGAGCCTGTACAACGTTCGAGTCCGGAGATATGGCCGAAATAAAGTTTTTTTTTCCTGTATCTCCGGACAGGAAGGTCGTAGAGAGTCGTGGGTGGTACCGTTGGATGCAGAATGGTCGAATTATATTAGACGAACGTGGTTTCCAAGTGTCTAGGATGTACGGTTCGGGAGTTATTCAAGAAAAACGCTCGTCCAATCAGATCGCAGCATGCGAACCTGAGTGGAAAAATGACTAAGTGTCACAGCCGAAAAACTTCCTCCAGAAAGTAGTTAGGAGCACGTTTCAGACCATTTGGAGTCGATTGGTAGTGATTTTGCGAGATGTTTTTTCAAAATCATATATGGAGATAGGGTACGGAAGTAAGCTCTACCCCCCCATTTGTGTGTACCCCGAGTCCAACGGTACCAGCCTCGAGTCTGTAGGACTTAGGGTTCCGGAGTTATGAGCATTTCAAGTTCTCCCCATAGAAGCGAATGGGAGAGTGAAAATTTGACTAAGTGTGAGAGGCCAAAAGTATCCCCCAGAAAGTGGTTAGGAGCATGTTTCAGAGCCTTGTGAGTCGTTTGGACCCCACTTTTTGTGGTACTTTTTGAAAAGTTAGGGTTAGGTTTTTAGAGTTGGGAAGGGGTTAAAAGTGGGTTAGGGTTAGGGTTAGGGTTAGGGTTAGGGTTTAGGGTTAGGTTTAGGTTTAGGGTGTTAGGGTGTTAGGGTGTTAGGGTTAGGGTTAGGGTTAGGGTTAGGGTTAGGGTTAGGGTTAGGGTAAGGGGATGAAAACCACCTATCAGGGTTAGGGTTAGGGTTAGGGTTAGGGTTAGGGTTAGGGTTAGGGTTAGGGTTAGGGTTAGGGTTAGGTTAAGGGGATGAAAACCACCTATCGTCGCCCCCGACGATAACTTCAAAGGTGCATATCTCGGGAACGGAAGGTCGTAGAGACATGAAACCACCTTGTACCCCCCTATTTCCGGGTACGGGCTTTCCATTGGTACCACCCTCGAGCCTGTACAACGTTCGAGTCCGGAGATATGGCCGAAATAAAGTTTTTTTTTCCTGTATCTCCGGACAGGAAGGTCGTAGAGAGTCGTGGGTGGTACCGTTGGATGCAGAATGGTCGAATTATATTAGACGAACGTGGTTTCCAAGTGTCTAGGATGTACGGTTCGGGAGTTATTCAAGAAAAACGCTCGTCCAATCAGATCGCAGCATGCGAACCTGAGTGGAAAAATGACTAAGTGTCACAGCCGAAAAACTTCCTCCAGAAAGTAGTTAGGAGCACGTTTCAGACCATTTGGAGTCGATTGGTAGTGATTTTGCGAGATGTTTTTTCAAAATCATATATGGAGATAGGGTACGGAAGTAAGCTCTACCCCCCCATTTGTGTGTACCCCGAGTCCAACGGTACCAGCCTCGAGTCTGTAGGACTTAGGGTTAGGGTTAGGGTTAGGGTTAGGGTTAGGGTTAGGGTTAGGGTTTAGGGTTTAGGGTTTAGGGGTTAGGGGTTAGGGTTAGGGTTAGGGTTAGGGTTAGGGTTAGGGGTTAGGGGTTAGGGGTTAGGGTTAGGGTTAGGGTTAGGGTTAGGGTTAGGGGGTTAGGGTTAGGGTTAGGGTTAGGGTTAGGGTTAGGGTTAGGTTAAGGGGATGAAAACCACCTATCGTCGCCCCCGACGATAACTTCAAAGGTGCATATCTCGGGAACGGAAGGTCGTAGAGACATGAAACCACCTTGTACCCCCCTATTTCCGGGTACGGGCTTTCCATTGGTACCACCCTCGAGCCTGTACAACGTTCGAGTCCGGAGATATGGCCGAAATAAAGTTTTTTTTTCCTGTATCTCCGGACAGGAAGGTCGTAGAGAGTCGTGGGTGGTACCGTTGGATGCAGAATGGTCGAATTATATTAGACGAACGTGGTTTCCAAGTGTCTAGGATGTACGGTTCGGGAGTTATTCAAGAAAAACGCTCGTCCAATCAGATCGCAGCATGCGAACCTGAGTGGAAAAATGACTAAGTGTCACAGCCGAAAAACTTCCTCCAGAAAGTAGTTAGGAGCACGTTTCAGACCATTTGGAGTCGATTGGTAGTGATTTAGGGTTAGGGTTAGGGTTAGGGTTAGGGTTAGGGTTAGGGTTAGGGTTAGGGTTAGGGTTAGGGTTAGGGTTAGGGTTAGGGTTAGGGTTAGGGGTTAGGGTTAGGGTTAGGGTTAGGGTTAGGGTTAGGGTTAGGGGTTAGGGTTAGGGTTAGGGTTAGGGTTAGGGTTAGGGTTAGGGTTAGGTTAAGGGGATGAAAACCACCTATCGTCGCCCCCGACGATAACTTCAAAGGTGCATATCTCGGGAACGGAAGGTCGTAGAGACATGAAACCACCTTGTACCCCCCTATTTCCGGGTACGGGCTTTCCATTGGTACCACCCTCGAGCCTGTACAACGTTCGAGTCCGGAGATATGGCCGAAATAAAGTTTTTTTTTCCTGTATCTCCGGACAGGAAGGTCGTAGAGAGTCGTGGGTGGTACCGTTGGATGCAGAATGGTCGAATTATATTAGACGAACGTGGTTTCCAAGTGTCTAGGATGTACGGTTCGGGAGTTATTCAAGAAAAACGCTCGTCCAATCAGATCGCAGCATGCGAACCTGAGTGGAAAAATGACTAAGTGTCACAGCCGAAAAACTTCCTCCAGAAAGTAGTTAGGAGCACGTTTCAGACCATTTGGAGTCGATTGGTAGTGATTTTGCGAGATGTTTTTTCAAAATCATATATGGAGATAGGGTACGGAAGTAAGCTCTACCCCCCCATTTGTGTGTACCCCGAGTCCAACGGTACCAGCCTCGAGTCTGTAGGACTTAGGGTTCCGGAGTTATGAGCATTTCAAGTTCTCCCCATAGAAGCGAATGGGAGAGTGAAAATTTGACTAAGTGTGAGAGGCCAAAAGTATCCCCCAGAAAGTGGTTAGGAGCATGTTTCAGAGCCTTGTGAGTCGTTTGGACCCCACTTTTTGTGGTACTTTTTGAAAAGTTAGGGTTAGGTTTTTAGAGTTGGGAAGGGGTTAAAAGTGGGTTAGGGTTAGGGTTAGGGTTAGGGTTAGGGTTTAGGGTTAGGTTTAGGTTTAGGGTGTTAGGGTGTTAGGGTGTTAGGGTTAGGGTTAGGGTTAGGGTTAGGGTTAGGGTTAGGGTTAGGGTAAGGGGATGAAAACCACCTATCAGGGTTAGGGTTAGGGTTAGGGTTAGGGTTAGGGTTAGGGTTAGGGTTAGGGTTAGGGTTAGGGTTAGGTTAAGGGGATGAAAACCACCTATCGTCGCCCCCGACGATAACTTCAAAGGTGCATATCTCGGGAACGGAAGGTCGTAGAGACATGAAACCACCTTGTACCCCCCTATTTCCGGGTACGGGCTTTCCATTGGTACCACCCTCGAGCCTGTACAACGTTCGAGTCCGGAGATATGGCCGAAATAAAGTTTTTTTTTCCTGTATCTCCGGACAGGAAGGTCGTAGAGAGTCGTGGGTGGTACCGTTGGATGCAGAATGGTCGAATTATATTAGACGAACGTGGTTTCCAAGTGTCTAGGATGTACGGTTCGGGAGTTATTCAAGAAAAACGCTCGTCCAATCAGATCGCAGCATGCGAACCTGAGTGGAAAAATGACTAAGTGTCACAGCCGAAAAACTTCCTCCAGAAAGTAGTTAGGAGCACGTTTCAGACCATTTGGAGTCGATTGGTAGTGATTTTGCGAGATGTTTTTTCAAAATCATATATGGAGATAGGGTACGGAAGTAAGCTCTACCCCCCCATTTGTGTGTACCCCGAGTCCAACGGTACCAGCCTCGAGTCTGTAGGACTTAGGGTTCCGGAGTTATGAGCATTTCAAGTTCTCCCCATAGAAGCGAATGGGAGAGTGAAAATTTGACTAAGTGTGAGAGGCCAAAAGTATCCCCCAGAAAGTGGTTAGGAGCATGTTTCAGAGCCTTGTGAGTCGTTTGGACCCCACTTTTTGTGGTACTTTTTGAAAAGTTAGGGTTAGGTTTTTAGAGTTGGGAAGGGGTTAAAAGTGGGTTAGGGTTAGGGTTAGGGTTAGGGTTAGGGTTTAGGGTTAGGGTTAGGGTTAGGGTTAGGGTTGGGTTAGGGTTAGGGTTAGGGTTAGGGTTAGGGTTAGGGTTAGGGTTAGGGTTAGGGTTAGGGTTAGGGTTAGGGTTAGGGTTAGGGTTAGGGGGTTAGGGTTAGGGTTAGGGTTAGGGTTAGGGTTAGGGTTAGGGTTAGGTTAAGGGGATGAAAACCACCTATCGTCGCCCCCGACGATAACTTCAAAGGTGCATATCTCGGGAACGGAAGGTCGTAGAGACATGAAACCACCTTGTACCCCCCTATTTCCGGGTACGGGCTTTCCATTGGTACCACCCTCGAGCCTGTACAACGTTCGAGTCCGGAGATATGGCCGAAATAAAGTTTTTTTTTCCTGTATCTCCGGACAGGAAGGTCGTAGAGAGTCGTGGGTGGTACCGTTGGATGCAGAATGGTCGAATTATATTAGACGAACGTGGTTTCCAAGTGTCTAGGATGTACGGTTCGGGAGTTATTCAAGAAAAACGCTCGTCCAATCAGATCGCAGCATGCGAACCTGAGTGGAAAAATGACTAAGTGTCACAGCCGAAAAACTTCCTCCAGAAAGTAGTTAGGAGCACGTTTCAGACCATTTGGAGTCGATTGGTAGTGATTTTGCGAGATGTTTTTTCAAAATCATATATGGAGATAGGGTACGGAAGTAAGCTCTACCCCCCCATTTGTGTGTACCCCGAGTCCAACGGTACCAGCCTCGAGTCTGTAGGACTTAGGGTTAGGGTTAGGGTTAGGGTTAGGGTTAGGGTTAGGGTTAGGGTTAGGGTTAGGGTTTAGGGTTTAGGGTTTAGGGGTTAGGGGTTAGGGTTAGGGTTAGGGTTAGGGTTAGGGTTAGGGTTAGGGGTTAGGGGTTAGGGGTTAGGGTTAGGGTTAGGGTTAGGGTTAGGGTTAGGGGGTTAGGGTTAGGGTTAGGGTTAGGGTTAGGGTTAGGGTTAGGTTAAGGGGATGAAAACCACCTATCGTCGCCCCCGACGATAACTTCAAAGGTGCATATCTCGGGAACGGAAGGTCGTAGAGACATGAAACCACCTTGTACCCCCCTATTTCCGGGTACGGGCTTTCCATTGGTACCACCCTCGAGCCTGTACAACGTTCGAGTCCGGAGATATGGCCGAAATAAAGTTTTTTTTTCCTGTATCTCCGGACAGGAAGGTCGTAGAGAGTCGTGGGTGGTACCGTTGGATGCAGAATGGTCGAATTATATTAGACGAACGTGGTTTCCAAGTGTCTAGGATGTACGGTTCGGGAGTTATTCAAGAAAAACGCTCGTCCAATCAGATCGCAGCATGCGAACCTGAGTGGAAAAATGACTAAGTGTCACAGCCGAAAAACTTCCTCCAGAAAGTAGTTAGGAGCACGTTTCAGACCATTTGGAGTCGATTGGTAGTGATTTTGCGAGATGTTTTTTCAAAATCATATATGGAGATAGGGTACGGAAGTAAGCTCTACCCCCCCATTTGTGTGTACCCCGAGTCCAACGGTACCAGCCTCGAGTCTGTAGGACTTAGGGTTCCGGAGTTATGAGCATTTCAAGTTCTCCCCATAGAAGCGAATGGGAGAGTGAAAATTTGACTAAGTGTGAGAGGCCAAAAGTATCCCCCAGAAAGTGGTTAGGAGCATGTTTCAGAGCCTTGTGAGTCGTTTGGACCCCACTTTTTGTGGTACTTTTTGAAAAGTTAGGGTTAGGTTTTTAGAGTTGGGAAGGGGTTAAAAGTGGGTTAGGGTTAGGGTTAGGGTTAGGGTTAGGGTTTAGGGTTAGGTTTAGGTTTAGGGTGTTAGGGTGTTAGGGTGTTAGGGTTAGGGTTAGGGTTAGGGTTAGGGTTAGGGTTAGGGTTAGGGTAAGGGGATGAAAACCACCTATCAGGGTTAGGGTTAGGGTTAGGGTTAGGGTTAGGGTTAGGGTTAGGGTTAGGGTTAGGGTTAGGTTAAGGGGATGAAAACCACCTATCGTCGCCCCCGACGATAACTTCAAAGGTGCATATCTCGGGAACGGAAGGTCGTAGAGACATGAAACCACCTTGTACCCCCCTATTTCCGGGTACGGGCTTTCCATTGGTACCACCCTCGAGCCTGTACAACGTTCGAGTCCGGAGATATGGCCGAAATAAAGTTTTTTTTTCCTGTATCTCCGGACAGGAAGGTCGTAGAGAGTCGTGGGTGGTACCGTTGGATGCAGAATGGTCGAATTATATTAGACGAACGTGGTTTCCAAGTGTCTAGGATGTACGGTTCGGGAGTTATTCAAGAAAAACGCTCGTCCAATCAGATCGCAGCATGCGAACCTGAGTGGAAAAATGACTAAGTGTCACAGCCGAAAAACTTCCTCCAGAAAGTAGTTAGGAGCACGTTTCAGACCATTTGGAGTCGATTGGTAGTGATTTTGCGAGATGTTTTTTCAAAATCATATATGGAGATAGGGTACGGAAGTAAGCTCTACCCCCCCATTTGTGTGTACCCCGAGTCCAACGGTACCAGCCTCGAGTCTGTAGGACTTAGGGTTCCGGAGTTATGAGCATTTCAAGTTCTCCCCATAGAAGCGAATGGGAGAGTGAAAATTTGACTAAGTGTGAGAGGCCAAAAGTATCCCCCAGAAAGTGGTTAGGAGCATGTTTCAGAGCCTTGTGAGTCGTTTGGACCCCACTTTTTGTGGTACTTTTTGAAAAGTTAGGGTTAGGTTTTTAGAGTTGGGAAGGGGTTAAAAGTGGGTTAGGGTTAGGGTTAGGGTTAGGGTTAGGGTTTAGGGTTAGGTTTAGGTTTAGGGTGTTAGGGTGTTAGGGTGTTAGGGTTAGGGTTAGGGTTAGGGTTAGGGTTAGGGTTAGGGTTAGGGTAAGGGGATGAAAACCACCTATCAGGGTTAGGGTTAGGGTTAGGGTTAGGGTTAGGGTTAGGGTTAGGGTTAGGGTTAGGGTTAGGGTTAGGTTAAGGGGATGAAAACCACCTATCGTCGCCCCCGACGATAACTTCAAAGGTGCATATCTCGGGAACGGAAGGTCGTAGAGACATGAAACCACCTTGTACCCCCCTATTTCCGGGTACGGGCTTTCCATTGGTACCACCCTCGAGCCTGTACAACGTTCGAGTCCGGAGATATGGCCGAAATAAAGTTTTTTTTTCCTGTATCTCCGGACAGGAAGGTCGTAGAGAGTCGTGGGTGGTACCGTTGGATGCAGAATGGTCGAATTATATTAGACGAACGTGGTTTCCAAGTGTCTAGGATGTACGGTTCGGGAGTTATTCAAGAAAAACGCTCGTCCAATCAGATCGCAGCATGCGAACCTGAGTGGAAAAATGACTAAGTGTCACAGCCGAAAAACTTCCTCCAGAAAGTAGTTAGGAGCACGTTTCAGACCATTTGGAGTCGATTGGTAGTGATTTTGCGAGATGTTTTTTCAAAATCATATATGGAGATAGGGTACGGAAGTAAGCTCTACCCCCCCATTTGTGTGTACCCCGAGTCCAACGGTACCAGCCTCGAGTCTGTAGGACTTAGGGTTCCGGAGTTATGAGCATTTCAAGTTCTCCCCATAGAAGCGAATGGGAGAGTGAAAATTTGACTAAGTGTGAGAGGCCAAAAGTATCCCCCAGAAAGTGGTTAGGAGCATGTTTCAGAGCCTTGTGAGTCGTTTGGACCCCACTTTTTGTGGTACTTTTTGAAAAGTTAGGGTTAGGTTTTTAGAGTTGGGAAGGGGTTAAAAGTGGGTTAGGGTTAGGGTTAGGGTTAGGGTTAGGGTTTAGGGTTAGGTTTAGGTTTAGGGTGTTAGGGTGTTAGGGTGTTAGGGTTAGGGTTAGGGTTAGGGTTAGGGTTAGGGTTAGGGTTAGGGTAAGGGGAGGGTTAGGGTTAGGGTTAGGGTTAGGGTTAGGGTTAGGGTTAGGGTTAGGGTTAGGGTTAGGGTTAGGGTTAGGGTTAGGGTTAGGGTTAGGGGTTAGGGTTAGGGTTAGGGTTAGGGTTAGGGTTAGGTTAAGGGGATGAAAACCACCTATCGTCGCCCCCGACGATAACTTCAAAGGTGCATATCTCGGGAACGGAAGGTCGTAGAGACATGAAACCACCTTGTACCCCCCTATTTCCGGGTACGGGCTTTCCATTGGTACCACCCTCGAGCCTGTACAACGTTCGAGTCCGGAGATATGGCCGAAATAAAGTTTTTTTTTCCTGTATCTCCGGACAGGAAGGTCGTAGAGAGTCGTGGGTGGTACCGTTGGATGCAGAATGGTCGAATTATATTAGACGAACGTGGTTTCCAAGTGTCTAGGATGTACGGTTCGGGAGTTATTCAAGAAAAACGCTCGTCCAATCAGATCGCAGCATGCGAACCTGAGTGGAAAAATGACTAAGTGTCACAGCCGAAAAACTTCCTCCAGAAAGTAGTTAGGAGCACGTTTCAGACCATTTGGAGTCGATTGGTAGTGATTTTGCGAGATGTTTTTTCAAAATCATATATGGAGATAGGGTACGGAAGTAAGCTCTACCCCCCCATTTGTGTGTACCCCGAGTCCAACGGTACCAGCCTCGAGTCTGTAGGACTTAGGGTTCCGGAGTTATGAGCATTTCAAGTTCTCCCCATAGAAGCGAATGGGAGAGTGAAAATTTGACTAAGTGTGAGAGGCCAAAAGTATCCCCCAGAAAGTGGTTAGGAGCATGTTTCAGAGCCTTGTGAGTCGTTTGGACCCCACTTTTTGTGGTACTTTTTGAAAAGTTAGGGTTAGGTTTTTAGAGTTGGGAAGGGGTTAAAAGTGGGTTAGGGTTAGGGTTAGGGTTAGGGTTAGGGTTTAGGGTTAGGTTTAGGTTTAGGGTGTTAGGGTGTTAGGGTGTTAGGGTTAGGGTTAGGGTTAGGGTTAGGGTTAGGGTTAGGGTTAGGGTAAGGGGATGAAAACCACCTATCAGGGTTAGGGTTAGGGTTAGGGTTAGGGTTAGGGTTAGGGTTAGGGTTAGGGTTAGGGTTAGGGGGTTAGGGGTTAGGGGTTAGGGGTTAGGGTTAGGGTTAGGGTTAGGGTTAGGGTTAGGGTTAGGTTAAGGGGATGAAAACCACCTATCGTCGCCCCCGACGATAACTTCAAAGGTGCATATCTCGGGAACGGAAGGTCGTAGAGACATGAAACCACCTTGTACCCCCCTATTTCCGGGTACGGGCTTTCCATTGGTACCACCCTCGAGCCTGTACAACGTTCGAGTCCGGAGATATGGCCGAAATAAAGTTTTTTTTTCCTGTATCTCCGGACAGGAAGGTCGTAGAGAGTCGTGGGTGGTACCGTTGGATGCAGAATGGTCGAATTATATTAGACGAACGTGGTTTCCAAGTGTCTAGGATGTACGGTTCGGGAGTTATTCAAGAAAAACGCTCGTCCAATCAGATCGCAGCATGCGAACCTGAGTGGAAAAATGACTAAGTGTCACAGCCGAAAAACTTCCTCCAGAAAGTAGTTAGGAGCACGTTTCAGACCATTTGGAGTCGATTGGTAGTGATTTTGCGAGATGTTTTTTCAAAATCATATATGGAGATAGGGTACGGAAGTAAGCTCTACCCCCCCATTTGTGTGTACCCCGAGTCCAACGGTACCAGCCTCGAGTCTGTAGGACTTAGGGTTCCGGAGTTATGAGCATTTCAAGTTCTCCCCATAGAAGCGAATGGGAGAGTGAAAATTTGACTAAGTGTGAGAGGCCAAAAGTATCCCCCAGAAAGTGGTTAGGAGCATGTTTCAGAGCCTTGTGAGTCGTTTGGACCCCACTTTTTGTGGTACTTTTTGAAAAGTTAGGGTTAGGTTTTTAGAGTTGGGAAGGGGTTAAAAGTGGGTTAGGGTTAGGGTTAGGGTTAGGGTTAGGGTTTAGGGTTAGGTTTAGGTTTAGGGTGTTAGGGTGTTAGGGTGTTAGGGTTAGGGTTAGGGTTAGGGTTAGGGTTAGGGTTAGGGTTAGGGTAAGGGGATGAAAACCACCTATCAGGGTTAGGGTTAGGGTTAGGGTTAGGGTTAGGGTTAGGGTTAGGGTTAGGGTTAGGGTTAGGGTTAGGGTTAGGGTTAGGTTAAGGGGATGAAAACCACCTATCGTCGCCCCCGACGATAACTTCAAAGGTGCATATCTCGGGAACGGAAGGTCGTAGAGACATGAAACCACCTTGTACCCCCCTATTTCCGGGTACGGGCTTTCCATTGGTACCACCCTCGAGCCTGTACAACGTTCGAGTCCGGAGATATGGCCGAAATAAAGTTTTTTTTTCCTGTATCTCCGGACAGGAAGGTCGTAGAGAGTCGTGGGTGGTACCGTTGGATGCAGAATGGTCGAATTATATTAGACGAACGTGGTTTCCAAGTGTCTAGGATGTACGGTTCGGGAGTTATTCAAGAAAAACGCTCGTCCAATCAGATCGCAGCATGCGAACCTGAGTGGAAAAATGACTAAGTGTCACAGCCGAAAAACTTCCTCCAGAAAGTAGTTAGGAGCACGTTTCAGACCATTTGGAGTCGATTGGTAGTGATTTTGCGAGATGTTTTTTCAAAATCATATATGGAGATAGGGTACGGAAGTAAGCTCTACCCCCCCATTTGTGTGTACCCCGAGTCCAACGGTACCAGCCTCGAGTCTGTAGGACTTAGGGTTAGGGTTAGGGTTAGGGTTAGGGTTAGGGTTAGGGTTAGGGTTAGGGTTAGGGTTTAGGGTTTAGGGTTTAGGGGTTAGGGGTTAGGGTTAGGGTTAGGGTTAGGGTTAGGGTTAGGGTTAGGGGTTAGGGGTTAGGGGTTAGGGTTAGGGTTAGGGTTAGGGTTAGGGTTAGGGGGTTAGGGTTAGGGTTAGGGTTAGGGTTAGGGTTAGGGTTAGGTTAAGGGGATGAAAACCACCTATCGTCGCCCCCGACGATAACTTCAAAGGTGCATATCTCGGGAACGGAAGGTCGTAGAGACATGAAACCACCTTGTACCCCCCTATTTCCGGGTACGGGCTTTCCATTGGTACCACCCTCGAGCCTGTACAACGTTCGAGTCCGGAGATATGGCCGAAATAAAGTTTTTTTTTCCTGTATCTCCGGACAGGAAGGTCGTAGAGAGTCGTGGGTGGTACCGTTGGATGCAGAATGGTCGAATTATATTAGACGAACGTGGTTTCCAAGTGTCTAGGATGTACGGTTCGGGAGTTATTCAAGAAAAACGCTCGTCCAATCAGATCGCAGCATGCGAACCTGAGTGGAAAAATGACTAAGTGTCACAGCCGAAAAACTTCCTCCAGAAAGTAGTTAGGAGCACGTTTCAGACCATTTGGAGTCGATTGGTAGTGATTTTGCGAGATGTTTTTTCAAAATCATATATGGAGATAGGGTACGGAAGTAAGCTCTACCCCCCCATTTGTGTGTACCCCGAGTCCAACGGTACCAGCCTCGAGTCTGTAGGACTTAGGGTTCCGGAGTTATGAGCATTTCAAGTTCTCCCCATAGAAGCGAATGGGAGAGTGAAAATTTGACTAAGTGTGAGAGGCCAAAAGTATCCCCCAGAAAGTGGTTAGGAGCATGTTTCAGAGCCTTGTGAGTCGTTTGGACCCCACTTTTTGTGGTACTTTTTGAAAAGTTAGGGTTAGGTTTTTAGAGTTGGGAAGGGGTTAAAAGTGGGTTAGGGTTAGGGTTAGGGTTAGGGTTAGGGTTTAGGGTTAGGTTTAGGTTTAGGGTGTTAGGGTGTTAGGGTGTTAGGGTTAGGGTTAGGGTTAGGGTTAGGGTTAGGGTTAGGGTTAGGGTAAGGGGATGAAAACCACCTATCAGGGTTAGGGTTAGGGTTAGGGTTAGGGTTAGGGTTAGGGTTAGGGTTAGGGTTAGGGTTAGGTTAAGGGGATGAAAACCACCTATCGTCGCCCCCGACGATAACTTCAAAGGTGCATATCTCGGGAACGGAAGGTCGTAGAGACATGAAACCACCTTGTACCCCCCTATTTCCGGGTACGGGCTTTCCATTGGTACCACCCTCGAGCCTGTACAACGTTCGAGTCCGGAGATATGGCCGAAATAAAGTTTTTTTTTCCTGTATCTCCGGACAGGAAGGTCGTAGAGAGTCGTGGGTGGTACCGTTGGATGCAGAATGGTCGAATTATATTAGACGAACGTGGTTTCCAAGTGTCTAGGATGTACGGTTCGGGAGTTATTCAAGAAAAACGCTCGTCCAATCAGATCGCAGCATGCGAACCTGAGTGGAAAAATGACTAAGTGTCACAGCCGAAAAACTTCCTCCAGAAAGTAGTTAGGAGCACGTTTCAGACCATTTGGAGTCGATTGGTAGTGATTTTGCGAGATGTTTTTTCAAAATCATATATGGAGATAGGGTACGGAAGTAAGCTCTACCCCCCCATTTGTGTGTACCCCGAGTCCAACGGTACCAGCCTCGAGTCTGTAGGACTTAGGGTTCCGGAGTTATGAGCATTTCAAGTTCTCCCCATAGAAGCGAATGGGAGAGTGAAAATTTGACTAAGTGTGAGAGGCCAAAAGTATCCCCCAGAAAGTGGTTAGGAGCATGTTTCAGAGCCTTGTGAGTCGTTTGGACCCCACTTTTTGTGGTACTTTTTGAAAAGTTAGGGTTAGGTTTTTAGAGTTGGGAAGGGGTTAAAAGTGGGTTAGGGTTAGGGTTAGGGTTAGGGTTAGGGTTTAGGGTTAGGTTTAGGTTTAGGGTGTTAGGGTGTTAGGGTGTTAGGGTTAGGGTTAGGGTTAGGGTTAGGGTTAGGGTTAGGGTTAGGGTAAGGGGATGAAAACCACCTATCAGGGTTAGGGTTAGGGTTAGGGTTAGGGTTAGGGTTAGGGTTAGGGTTAGGGTTAGGGTTAGGGTTAGGTTAAGGGGATGAAAACCACCTATCGTCGCCCCCGACGATAACTTCAAAGGTGCATATCTCGGGAACGGAAGGTCGTAGAGACATGAAACCACCTTGTACCCCCCTATTTCCGGGTACGGGCTTTCCATTGGTACCACCCTCGAGCCTGTACAACGTTCGAGTCCGGAGATATGGCCGAAATAAAGTTTTTTTTTCCTGTATCTCCGGACAGGAAGGTCGTAGAGAGTCGTGGGTGGTACCGTTGGATGCAGAATGGTCGAATTATATTAGACGAACGTGGTTTCCAAGTGTCTAGGATGTACGGTTCGGGAGTTATTCAAGAAAAACGCTCGTCCAATCAGATCGCAGCATGCGAACCTGAGTGGAAAAATGACTAAGTGTCACAGCCGAAAAACTTCCTCCAGAAAGTAGTTAGGAGCACGTTTCAGACCATTTGGAGTCGATTGGTAGTGATTTTGCGAGATGTTTTTTCAAAATCATATATGGAGATAGGGTACGGAAGTAAGCTCTACCCCCCCATTTGTGTGTACCCCGAGTCCAACGGTACCAGCCTCGAGTCTGTAGGACTTAGGGTTCCGGAGTTATGAGCATTTCAAGTTCTCCCCATAGAAGCGAATGGGAGAGTGAAAATTTGACTAAGTGTGAGAGGCCAAAAGTATCCCCCAGAAAGTGGTTAGGAGCATGTTTCAGAGCCTTGTGAGTCGTTTGGACCCCACTTTTTGTGGTACTTTTTGAAAAGTTAGGGTTAGGTTTTTAGAGTTGGGAAGGGGTTAAAAGTGGGTTAGGGTTAGGGTTAGGGTTAGGGTTAGGGTTTAGGGTTAGGTTTAGGTTTAGGGTGTTAGGGTGTTAGGGTGTTAGGGTTAGGGTTAGGGTTAGGGTTAGGGTTAGGGTTAGGGTAAGGGGAGGGTTAGGGTTAGGGTTAGGGTTAGGGTTAGGGTTAGGGTTAGGGTTAGGGTTAGGGTTAGGGTTAGGGTTAGGGTTAGGGTTAGGGTTAGGGGTTAGGGTTAGGGTTAGGGTTAGGGTTAGGGTTAGGTTAAGGGGATGAAAACCACCTATCGTCGCCCCCGACGATAACTTCAAAGGTGCATATCTCGGGAACGGAAGGTCGTAGAGACATGAAACCACCTTGTACCCCCCTATTTCCGGGTACGGGCTTTCCATTGGTACCACCCTCGAGCCTGTACAACGTTCGAGTCCGGAGATATGGCCGAAATAAAGTTTTTTTTTCCTGTATCTCCGGACAGGAAGGTCGTAGAGAGTCGTGGGTGGTACCGTTGGATGCAGAATGGTCGAATTATATTAGACGAACGTGGTTTCCAAGTGTCTAGGATGTACGGTTCGGGAGTTATTCAAGAAAAACGCTCGTCCAATCAGATCGCAGCATGCGAACCTGAGTGGAAAAATGACTAAGTGTCACAGCCGAAAAACTTCCTCCAGAAAGTAGTTAGGAGCACGTTTCAGACCATTTGGAGTCGATTGGTAGTGATTTTGCGAGATGTTTTTTCAAAATCATATATGGAGATAGGGTACGGAAGTAAGCTCTACCCCCCCATTTGTGTGTACCCCGAGTCCAACGGTACCAGCCTCGAGTCTGTAGGACTTAGGGTTCCGGAGTTATGAGCATTTCAAGTTCTCCCCATAGAAGCGAATGGGAGAGTGAAAATTTGACTAAGTGTGAGAGGCCAAAAGTATCCCCCAGAAAGTGGTTAGGAGCATGTTTCAGAGCCTTGTGAGTCGTTTGGACCCCACTTTTTGTGGTACTTTTTGAAAAGTTAGGGTTAGGTTTTTAGAGTTGGGAAGGGGTTAAAAGTGGGTTAGGGTTAGGGTTAGGGTTAGGGTTAGGGTTTAGGGTTAGGTTTAGGTTTAGGGTGTTAGGGTGTTAGGGTGTTAGGGTTAGGGTTAGGGTTAGGGTTAGGGTTAGGGTTAGGGTTAGGGTAAGGGGATGAAAACCACCTATCAGGGTTAGGGTTAGGGTTAGGGTTAGGGTTAGGGTTAGGGTTAGGGTTAGGGTTAGGGGGTTAGGGGTTAGGGGTTAGGGGTTAGGGTTAGGGTTAGGGTTAGGGTTAGGGTTAGGGTTAGGTTAAGGGGATGAAAACCACCTATCGTCGCCCCCGACGATAACTTCAAAGGTGCATATCTCGGGAACGGAAGGTCGTAGAGACATGAAACCACCTTGTACCCCCCTATTTCCGGGTACGGGCTTTCCATTGGTACCACCCTCGAGCCTGTACAACGTTCGAGTCCGGAGATATGGCCGAAATAAAGTTTTTTTTTCCTGTATCTCCGGACAGGAAGGTCGTAGAGAGTCGTGGGTGGTACCGTTGGATGCAGAATGGTCGAATTATATTAGACGAACGTGGTTTCCAAGTGTCTAGGATGTACGGTTCGGGAGTTATTCAAGAAAAACGCTCGTCCAATCAGATCGCAGCATGCGAACCTGAGTGGAAAAATGACTAAGTGTCACAGCCGAAAAACTTCCTCCAGAAAGTAGTTAGGAGCACGTTTCAGACCATTTGGAGTCGATTGGTAGTGATTTTGCGAGATGTTTTTTCAAAATCATATATGGAGATAGGGTACGGAAGTAAGCTCTACCCCCCCATTTGTGTGTACCCCGAGTCCAACGGTACCAGCCTCGAGTCTGTAGGACTTAGGGTTCCGGAGTTATGAGCATTTCAAGTTCTCCCCATAGAAGCGAATGGGAGAGTGAAAATTTGACTAAGTGTGAGAGGCCAAAAGTATCCCCCAGAAAGTGGTTAGGAGCATGTTTCAGAGCCTTGTGAGTCGTTTGGACCCCACTTTTTGTGGTACTTTTTGAAAAGTTAGGGTTAGGTTTTTAGAGTTGGGAAGGGGTTAAAAGTGGGTTAGGGTTAGGGTTAGGGTTAGGGTTAGGGTTTAGGGTTAGGTTTAGGTTTAGGGTGTTAGGGTGTTAGGGTGTTAGGGTTAGGGTTAGGGTTAGGGTTAGGGTTAGGGTTAGGGTTAGGGTAAGGGGATGAAAACCACCTATCAGGGTTAGGGTTAGGGTTAGGGTTAGGGTTAGGGTTAGGGTTAGGGTTAGGGTTAGGGTTAGGGTTAGGGTTAGGTTAAGGGGATGAAAACCACCTATCGTCGCCCCCGACGATAACTTCAAAGGTGCATATCTCGGGAACGGAAGGTCGTAGAGACATGAAACCACCTTGTACCCCCCTATTTCCGGGTACGGGCTTTCCATTGGTACCACCCTCGAGCCTGTACAACGTTCGAGTCCGGAGATATGGCCGAAATAAAGTTTTTTTTTCCTGTATCTCCGGACAGGAAGGTCGTAGAGAGTCGTGGGTGGTACCGTTGGATGCAGAATGGTCGAATTATATTAGACGAACGTGGTTTCCAAGTGTCTAGGATGTACGGTTCGGGAGTTATTCAAGAAAAACGCTCGTCCAATCAGATCGCAGCATGCGAACCTGAGTGGAAAAATGACTAAGTGTCACAGCCGAAAAACTTCCTCCAGAAAGTAGTTAGGAGCACGTTTCAGACCATTTGGAGTCGATTGGTAGTGATTTTGCGAGATGTTTTTTCAAAATCATATATGGAGATAGGGTACGGAAGTAAGCTCTACCCCCCCATTTGTGTGTACCCCGAGTCCAACGGTACCAGCCTCGAGTCTGTAGGACTTAGGGTTAGGGTTAGGGTTAGGGTTAGGGTTAGGGTTAGGGTTAGGGTTTAGGGTTTAGGGTTTAGGGGTTAGGGGTTAGGGTTAGGGTTAGGGTTAGGGTTAGGGTTAGGGTTAGGGGTTAGGGGTTAGGGGTTAGGGTTAGGGTTAGGGTTAGGGTTAGGGTTAGGGGGTTAGGGTTAGGGTTAGGGTTAGGGTTAGGGTTAGGGTTAGGTTAAGGGGATGAAAACCACCTATCGTCGCCCCCGACGATAACTTCAAAGGTGCATATCTCGGGAACGGAAGGTCGTAGAGACATGAAACCACCTTGTACCCCCCTATTTCCGGGTACGGGCTTTCCATTGGTACCACCCTCGAGCCTGTACAACGTTCGAGTCCGGAGATATGGCCGAAATAAAGTTTTTTTTTCCTGTATCTCCGGACAGGAAGGTCGTAGAGAGTCGTGGGTGGTACCGTTGGATGCAGAATGGTCGAATTATATTAGACGAACGTGGTTTCCAAGTGTCTAGGATGTACGGTTCGGGAGTTATTCAAGAAAAACGCTCGTCCAATCAGATCGCAGCATGCGAACCTGAGTGGAAAAATGACTAAGTGTCACAGCCGAAAAACTTCCTCCAGAAAGTAGTTAGGAGCACGTTTCAGACCATTTGGAGTCGATTGGTAGTGATTTAGGGTTAGGGTTAGGGTTAGGGTTAGGGTTAGGGTTAGGGTTAGGGTTAGGGTTAGGGTTAGGGTTAGGGTTAGGGTTAGGGGTTAGGGTTAGGGTTAGGGTTAGGGTTAGGGTTAGGGTTAGGGTTAGGGTTAGGGTTAGGGTTAGGGTTAGGGGTTAGGGTTAGGGTTAGGGTTAGGGTTAGGGTTAGGGTTAGGGTTAGGGTTAGGGGTTAGGGTTAGGGTTAGGGTTAGGGTTAGGGTTAGGGTTAGGGTTAGGTTAAGGGGATGAAAACCACCTATCGTCGCCCCCGACGATAACTTCAAAGGTGCATATCTCGGGAACGGAAGGTCGTAGAGACATGAAACCACCTTGTACCCCCCTATTTCCGGGTACGGGCTTTCCATTGGTACCACCCTCGAGCCTGTACAACGTTCGAGTCCGGAGATATGGCCGAAATAAAGTTTTTTTTTCCTGTATCTCCGGACAGGAAGGTCGTAGAGAGTCGTGGGTGGTACCGTTGGATGCAGAATGGTCGAATTATATTAGACGAACGTGGTTTCCAAGTGTCTAGGATGTACGGTTCGGGAGTTATTCAAGAAAAACGCTCGTCCAATCAGATCGCAGCATGCGAACCTGAGTGGAAAAATGACTAAGTGTCACAGCCGAAAAACTTCCTCCAGAAAGTAGTTAGGAGCACGTTTCAGACCATTTGGAGTCGATTGGTAGTGATTTTGCGAGATGTTTTTTCAAAATCATATATGGAGATAGGGTACGGAAGTAAGCTCTACCCCCCCATTTGTGTGTACCCCGAGTCCAACGGTACCAGCCTCGAGTCTGTAGGACTTAGGGTTCCGGAGTTATGAGCATTTCAAGTTCTCCCCATAGAAGCGAATGGGAGAGTGAAAATTTGACTAAGTGTGAGAGGCCAAAAGTATCCCCCAGAAAGTGGTTAGGAGCATGTTTCAGAGCCTTGTGAGTCGTTTGGACCCCACTTTTTGTGGTACTTTTTGAAAAGTTAGGGTTAGGTTTTTAGAGTTGGGAAGGGGTTAAAAGTGGGTTAGGGTTAGGGTTAGGGTTAGGGTTAGGGTTTAGGGTTAGGTTTAGGTTTAGGGTGTTAGGGTGTTAGGGTGTTAGGGTTAGGGTTAGGGTTAGGGTTAGGGTTAGGGTTAGGGTAAGGGGATGAAAACCACCTATCAGGGTTAGGGTTAGGGTTAGGGTTAGGGTTAGGGTTAGGGTTAGGGTTAGGGTTAGGGTTAGGTTAAGGGGATGAAAACCACCTATCGTCGCCCCCGACGATAACTTCAAAGGTGCATATCTCGGGAACGGAAGGTCGTAGAGACATGAAACCACCTTGTACCCCCCTATTTCCGGGTACGGGCTTTCCATTGGTACCACCCTCGAGCCTGTACAACGTTCGAGTCCGGAGATATGGCCGAAATAAAGTTTTTTTTTCCTGTATCTCCGGACAGGAAGGTCGTAGAGAGTCGTGGGTGGTACCGTTGGATGCAGAATGGTCGAATTATATTAGACGAACGTGGTTTCCAAGTGTCTAGGATGTACGGTTCGGGAGTTATTCAAGAAAAACGCTCGTCCAATCAGATCGCAGCATGCGAACCTGAGTGGAAAAATGACTAAGTGTCACAGCCGAAAAACTTCCTCCAGAAAGTAGTTAGGAGCACGTTTCAGACCATTTGGAGTCGATTGGTAGTGATTTTGCGAGATGTTTTTTCAAAATCATATATGGAGATAGGGTACGGAAGTAAGCTCTACCCCCCCATTTGTGTGTACCCCGAGTCCAACGGTACCAGCCTCGAGTCTGTAGGACTTAGGGTTCCGGAGTTATGAGCATTTCAAGTTCTCCCCATAGAAGCGAATGGGAGAGTGAAAATTTGACTAAGTGTGAGAGGCCAAAAGTATCCCCCAGAAAGTGGTTAGGAGCATGTTTCAGAGCCTTGTGAGTCGTTTGGACCCCACTTTTTGTGGTACTTTTTGAAAAGTTAGGGTTAGGTTTTTAGAGTTGGGAAGGGGTTAAAAGTGGGTTAGGGTTAGGGTTAGGGTTAGGGTTAGGGTTTAGGGTTAGGGTTAGGGTTAGGGTTAGGGTTGGGTTAGGGTTAGGGTTAGGGTTAGGGTTAGGGTTAGGGTTAGGGTTAGGGTTAGGGTTAGGGTTAGGGTTAGGGTTAGGGTTAGGGTTAGGGTTAGGGTTAGGGTTAGGGGGTTAGGGTTAGGGTTAGGGTTAGGGTTAGGGTTAGGGTTAGGGTTAGGTTAAGGGGATGAAAACCACCTATCGTCGCCCCCGACGATAACTTCAAAGGTGCATATCTCGGGAACGGAAGGTCGTAGAGACATGAAACCACCTTGTACCCCCCTATTTCCGGGTACGGGCTTTCCATTGGTACCACCCTCGAGCCTGTACAACGTTCGAGTCCGGAGATATGGCCGAAATAAAGTTTTTTTTTCCTGTATCTCCGGACAGGAAGGTCGTAGAGAGTCGTGGGTGGTACCGTTGGATGCAGAATGGTCGAATTATATTAGACGAACGTGGTTTCCAAGTGTCTAGGATGTACGGTTCGGGAGTTATTCAAGAAAAACGCTCGTCCAATCAGATCGCAGCATGCGAACCTGAGTGGAAAAATGACTAAGTGTCACAGCCGAAAAACTTCCTCCAGAAAGTAGTTAGGAGCACGTTTCAGACCATTTGGAGTCGATTGGTAGTGATTTTGCGAGATGTTTTTTCAAAATCATATATGGAGATAGGGTACGGAAGTAAGCTCTACCCCCCCATTTGTGTGTACCCCGAGTCCAACGGTACCAGCCTCGAGTCTGTAGGACTTAGGGTTAGGGTTAGGGTTAGGGTTAGGGTTAGGGTTAGGGTTAGGGTTAGGGTTAGGGTTTAGGGTTTAGGGTTTAGGGGTTAGGGGTTAGGGTTAGGGTTAGGGTTAGGGTTAGGGTTAGGGTTAGGGGTTAGGGGTTAGGGGTTAGGGTTAGGGTTAGGGTTAGGGTTAGGGTTAGGGGGTTAGGGTTAGGGTTAGGGTTAGGGTTAGGGTTAGGGTTAGGTTAAGGGGATGAAAACCACCTATCGTCGCCCCCGACGATAACTTCAAAGGTGCATATCTCGGGAACGGAAGGTCGTAGAGACATGAAACCACCTTGTACCCCCCTATTTCCGGGTACGGGCTTTCCATTGGTACCACCCTCGAGCCTGTACAACGTTCGAGTCCGGAGATATGGCCGAAATAAAGTTTTTTTTTCCTGTATCTCCGGACAGGAAGGTCGTAGAGAGTCGTGGGTGGTACCGTTGGATGCAGAATGGTCGAATTATATTAGACGAACGTGGTTTCCAAGTGTCTAGGATGTACGGTTCGGGAGTTATTCAAGAAAAACGCTCGTCCAATCAGATCGCAGCATGCGAACCTGAGTGGAAAAATGACTAAGTGTCACAGCCGAAAAACTTCCTCCAGAAAGTAGTTAGGAGCACGTTTCAGACCATTTGGAGTCGATTGGTAGTGATTTTGCGAGATGTTTTTTCAAAATCATATATGGAGATAGGGTACGGAAGTAAGCTCTACCCCCCCATTTGTGTGTACCCCGAGTCCAACGGTACCAGCCTCGAGTCTGTAGGACTTAGGGTTCCGGAGTTATGAGCATTTCAAGTTCTCCCCATAGAAGCGAATGGGAGAGTGAAAATTTGACTAAGTGTGAGAGGCCAAAAGTATCCCCCAGAAAGTGGTTAGGAGCATGTTTCAGAGCCTTGTGAGTCGTTTGGACCCCACTTTTTGTGGTACTTTTTGAAAAGTTAGGGTTAGGTTTTTAGAGTTGGGAAGGGGTTAAAAGTGGGTTAGGGTTAGGGTTAGGGTTAGGGTTAGGGTTTAGGGTTAGGTTTAGGTTTAGGGTGTTAGGGTGTTAGGGTGTTAGGGTTAGGGTTAGGGTTAGGGTTAGGGTTAGGGTTAGGGTTAGGGTAAGGGGATGAAAACCACCTATCAGGGTTAGGGTTAGGGTTAGGGTTAGGGTTAGGGTTAGGGTTAGGGTTAGGGTTAGGGTTAGGTTAAGGGGATGAAAACCACCTATCGTCGCCCCCGACGATAACTTCAAAGGTGCATATCTCGGGAACGGAAGGTCGTAGAGACATGAAACCACCTTGTACCCCCCTATTTCCGGGTACGGGCTTTCCATTGGTACCACCCTCGAGCCTGTACAACGTTCGAGTCCGGAGATATGGCCGAAATAAAGTTTTTTTTTCCTGTATCTCCGGACAGGAAGGTCGTAGAGAGTCGTGGGTGGTACCGTTGGATGCAGAATGGTCGAATTATATTAGACGAACGTGGTTTCCAAGTGTCTAGGATGTACGGTTCGGGAGTTATTCAAGAAAAACGCTCGTCCAATCAGATCGCAGCATGCGAACCTGAGTGGAAAAATGACTAAGTGTCACAGCCGAAAAACTTCCTCCAGAAAGTAGTTAGGAGCACGTTTCAGACCATTTGGAGTCGATTGGTAGTGATTTTGCGAGATGTTTTTTCAAAATCATATATGGAGATAGGGTACGGAAGTAAGCTCTACCCCCCCATTTGTGTGTACCCCGAGTCCAACGGTACCAGCCTCGAGTCTGTAGGACTTAGGGTTCCGGAGTTATGAGCATTTCAAGTTCTCCCCATAGAAGCGAATGGGAGAGTGAAAATTTGACTAAGTGTGAGAGGCCAAAAGTATCCCCCAGAAAGTGGTTAGGAGCATGTTTCAGAGCCTTGTGAGTCGTTTGGACCCCACTTTTTGTGGTACTTTTTGAAAAGTTAGGGTTAGGTTTTTAGAGTTGGGAAGGGGTTAAAAGTGGGTTAGGGTTAGGGTTAGGGTTAGGGTTAGGGTTTAGGGTTAGGTTTAGGTTTAGGGTGTTAGGGTGTTAGGGTGTTAGGGTTAGGGTTAGGGTTAGGGTTAGGGTTAGGGTTAGGGTTAGGGTAAGGGGATGAAAACCACCTATCAGGGTTAGGGTTAGGGTTAGGGTTAGGGTTAGGGTTAGGGTTAGGGTTAGGGTTAGGGTTAGGGTTAGGTTAAGGGGATGAAAACCACCTATCGTCGCCCCCGACGATAACTTCAAAGGTGCATATCTCGGGAACGGAAGGTCGTAGAGACATGAAACCACCTTGTACCCCCCTATTTCCGGGTACGGGCTTTCCATTGGTACCACCCTCGAGCCTGTACAACGTTCGAGTCCGGAGATATGGCCGAAATAAAGTTTTTTTTTCCTGTATCTCCGGACAGGAAGGTCGTAGAGAGTCGTGGGTGGTACCGTTGGATGCAGAATGGTCGAATTATATTAGACGAACGTGGTTTCCAAGTGTCTAGGATGTACGGTTCGGGAGTTATTCAAGAAAAACGCTCGTCCAATCAGATCGCAGCATGCGAACCTGAGTGGAAAAATGACTAAGTGTCACAGCCGAAAAACTTCCTCCAGAAAGTAGTTAGGAGCACGTTTCAGACCATTTGGAGTCGATTGGTAGTGATTTTGCGAGATGTTTTTTCAAAATCATATATGGAGATAGGGTACGGAAGTAAGCTCTACCCCCCCATTTGTGTGTACCCCGAGTCCAACGGTACCAGCCTCGAGTCTGTAGGACTTAGGGTTCCGGAGTTATGAGCATTTCAAGTTCTCCCCATAGAAGCGAATGGGAGAGTGAAAATTTGACTAAGTGTGAGAGGCCAAAAGTATCCCCCAGAAAGTGGTTAGGAGCATGTTTCAGAGCCTTGTGAGTCGTTTGGACCCCACTTTTTGTGGTACTTTTTGAAAAGTTAGGGTTAGGTTTTTAGAGTTGGGAAGGGGTTAAAAGTGGGTTAGGGTTAGGGTTAGGGTTAGGGTTAGGGTTTAGGGTTAGGTTTAGGTTTAGGGTGTTAGGGTGTTAGGGTGTTAGGGTTAGGGTTAGGGTTAGGGTTAGGGTTAGGGTTAGGGTTAGGGTAAGGGGAGGGTTAGGGTTAGGGTTAGGGTTAGGGTTAGGGTTAGGGTTAGGGTTAGGGTTAGGGTTAGGGTTAGGGTTAGGGTTAGGGTTAGGGTTAGGGTTAGGGTTAGGGGTTAGGGTTAGGGTTAGGGTTAGGGTTAGGGTTAGGTTAAGGGGATGAAAACCACCTATCGTCGCCCCCGACGATAACTTCAAAGGTGCATATCTCGGGAACGGAAGGTCGTAGAGACATGAAACCACCTTGTACCCCCCTATTTCCGGGTACGGGCTTTCCATTGGTACCACCCTCGAGCCTGTACAACGTTCGAGTCCGGAGATATGGCCGAAATAAAGTTTTTTTTTCCTGTATCTCCGGACAGGAAGGTCGTAGAGAGTCGTGGGTGGTACCGTTGGATGCAGAATGGTCGAATTATATTAGACGAACGTGGTTTCCAAGTGTCTAGGATGTACGGTTCGGGAGTTATTCAAGAAAAACGCTCGTCCAATCAGATCGCAGCATGCGAACCTGAGTGGAAAAATGACTAAGTGTCACAGCCGAAAAACTTCCTCCAGAAAGTAGTTAGGAGCACGTTTCAGACCATTTGGAGTCGATTGGTAGTGATTTTGCGAGATGTTTTTTCAAAATCATATATGGAGATAGGGTACGGAAGTAAGCTCTACCCCCCCATTTGTGTGTACCCCGAGTCCAACGGTACCAGCCTCGAGTCTGTAGGACTTAGGGTTCCGGAGTTATGAGCATTTCAAGTTCTCCCCATAGAAGCGAATGGGAGAGTGAAAATTTGACTAAGTGTGAGAGGCCAAAAGTATCCCCCAGAAAGTGGTTAGGAGCATGTTTCAGAGCCTTGTGAGTCGTTTGGACCCCACTTTTTGTGGTACTTTTTGAAAAGTTAGGGTTAGGTTTTTAGAGTTGGGAAGGGGTTAAAAGTGGGTTAGGGTTAGGGTTAGGGTTAGGGTTAGGGTTTAGGGTTAGGTTTAGGTTTAGGGTGTTAGGGTGTTAGGGTGTTAGGGTTAGGGTTAGGGTTAGGGTTAGGGTTAGGGTTAGGGTTAGGGTAAGGGGATGAAAACCACCTATCAGGGTTAGGGTTAGGGTTAGGGTTAGGGTTAGGGTTAGGGTTAGGGTTAGGGTTAGGGTTAGGGGGTTAGGGGTTAGGGGTTAGGGGTTAGGGTTAGGGTTAGGGTTAGGGTTAGGGTTAGGGTTAGGTTAAGGGGATGAAAACCACCTATCGTCGCCCCCGACGATAACTTCAAAGGTGCATATCTCGGGAACGGAAGGTCGTAGAGACATGAAACCACCTTGTACCCCCCTATTTCCGGGTACGGGCTTTCCATTGGTACCACCCTCGAGCCTGTACAACGTTCGAGTCCGGAGATATGGCCGAAATAAAGTTTTTTTTTCCTGTATCTCCGGACAGGAAGGTCGTAGAGAGTCGTGGGTGGTACCGTTGGATGCAGAATGGTCGAATTATATTAGACGAACGTGGTTTCCAAGTGTCTAGGATGTACGGTTCGGGAGTTATTCAAGAAAAACGCTCGTCCAATCAGATCGCAGCATGCGAACCTGAGTGGAAAAATGACTAAGTGTCACAGCCGAAAAACTTCCTCCAGAAAGTAGTTAGGAGCACGTTTCAGACCATTTGGAGTCGATTGGTAGTGATTTTGCGAGATGTTTTTTCAAAATCATATATGGAGATAGGGTACGGAAGTAAGCTCTACCCCCCCATTTGTGTGTACCCCGAGTCCAACGGTACCAGCCTCGAGTCTGTAGGACTTAGGGTTCCGGAGTTATGAGCATTTCAAGTTCTCCCCATAGAAGCGAATGGGAGAGTGAAAATTTGACTAAGTGTGAGAGGCCAAAAGTATCCCCCAGAAAGTGGTTAGGAGCATGTTTCAGAGCCTTGTGAGTCGTTTGGACCCCACTTTTTGTGGTACTTTTTGAAAAGTTAGGGTTAGGTTTTTAGAGTTGGGAAGGGGTTAAAAGTGGGTTAGGGTTAGGGTTAGGGTTAGGGTTAGGGTTTAGGGTTAGGTTTAGGTTTAGGGTGTTAGGGTGTTAGGGTGTTAGGGTTAGGGTTAGGGTTAGGGTTAGGGTTAGGGTTAGGGTTAGGGTAAGGGGATGAAAACCACCTATCAGGGTTAGGGTTAGGGTTAGGGTTAGGGTTAGGGTTAGGGTTAGGGTTAGGGTTAGGGTTAGGGTTAGGGTTAGGGTTAGGTTAAGGGGATGAAAACCACCTATCGTCGCCCCCGACGATAACTTCAAAGGTGCATATCTCGGGAACGGAAGGTCGTAGAGACATGAAACCACCTTGTACCCCCCTATTTCCGGGTACGGGCTTTCCATTGGTACCACCCTCGAGCCTGTACAACGTTCGAGTCCGGAGATATGGCCGAAATAAAGTTTTTTTTTCCTGTATCTCCGGACAGGAAGGTCGTAGAGAGTCGTGGGTGGTACCGTTGGATGCAGAATGGTCGAATTATATTAGACGAACGTGGTTTCCAAGTGTCTAGGATGTACGGTTCGGGAGTTATTCAAGAAAAACGCTCGTCCAATCAGATCGCAGCATGCGAACCTGAGTGGAAAAATGACTAAGTGTCACAGCCGAAAAACTTCCTCCAGAAAGTAGTTAGGAGCACGTTTCAGACCATTTGGAGTCGATTGGTAGTGATTTTGCGAGATGTTTTTTCAAAATCATATATGGAGATAGGGTACGGAAGTAAGCTCTACCCCCCCATTTGTGTGTACCCCGAGTCCAACGGTACCAGCCTCGAGTCTGTAGGACTTAGGGTTAGGGTTAGGGTTAGGGTTAGGGTTAGGGTTAGGGTTAGGGTTAGGGTTAGGGTTAGGGTTTAGGGTTTAGGGTTTAGGGGTTAGGGGTTAGGGTTAGGGTTAGGGTTAGGGTTAGGGTTAGGGTTAGGGGTTAGGGGTTAGGGGTTAGGGTTAGGGTTAGGGTTAGGGTTAGGGTTAGGGGGTTAGGGTTAGGGTTAGGGTTAGGGTTAGGGTTAGGGTTAGGTTAAGGGGATGAAAACCACCTATCGTCGCCCCCGACGATAACTTCAAAGGTGCATATCTCGGGAACGGAAGGTCGTAGAGACATGAAACCACCTTGTACCCCCCTATTTCCGGGTACGGGCTTTCCATTGGTACCACCCTCGAGCCTGTACAACGTTCGAGTCCGGAGATATGGCCGAAATAAAGTTTTTTTTTCCTGTATCTCCGGACAGGAAGGTCGTAGAGAGTCGTGGGTGGTACCGTTGGATGCAGAATGGTCGAATTATATTAGACGAACGTGGTTTCCAAGTGTCTAGGATGTACGGTTCGGGAGTTATTCAAGAAAAACGCTCGTCCAATCAGATCGCAGCATGCGAACCTGAGTGGAAAAATGACTAAGTGTCACAGCCGAAAAACTTCCTCCAGAAAGTAGTTAGGAGCACGTTTCAGACCATTTGGAGTCGATTGGTAGTGATTTTGCGAGATGTTTTTTCAAAATCATATATGGAGATAGGGTACGGAAGTAAGCTCTACCCCCCCATTTGTGTGTACCCCGAGTCCAACGGTACCAGCCTCGAGTCTGTAGGACTTAGGGTTCCGGAGTTATGAGCATTTCAAGTTCTCCCCATAGAAGCGAATGGGAGAGTGAAAATTTGACTAAGTGTGAGAGGCCAAAAGTATCCCCCAGAAAGTGGTTAGGAGCATGTTTCAGAGCCTTGTGAGTCGTTTGGACCCCACTTTTTGTGGTACTTTTTGAAAAGTTAGGGTTAGGTTTTTAGAGTTGGGAAGGGGTTAAAAGTGGGTTAGGGTTAGGGTTAGGGTTAGGGTTAGGGTTTAGGGTTAGGTTTAGGTTTAGGGTGTTAGGGTGTTAGGGTGTTAGGGTTAGGGTTAGGGTTAGGGTTAGGGTTAGGGTTAGGGTTAGGGTAAGGGGATGAAAACCACCTATCAGGGTTAGGGTTAGGGTTAGGGTTAGGGTTAGGGTTAGGGTTAGGGTTAGGGTTAGGGTTAGGTTAAGGGGATGAAAACCACCTATCGTCGCCCCCGACGATAACTTCAAAGGTGCATATCTCGGGAACGGAAGGTCGTAGAGACATGAAACCACCTTGTACCCCCCTATTTCCGGGTACGGGCTTTCCATTGGTACCACCCTCGAGCCTGTACAACGTTCGAGTCCGGAGATATGGCCGAAATAAAGTTTTTTTTTCCTGTATCTCCGGACAGGAAGGTCGTAGAGAGTCGTGGGTGGTACCGTTGGATGCAGAATGGTCGAATTATATTAGACGAACGTGGTTTCCAAGTGTCTAGGATGTACGGTTCGGGAGTTATTCAAGAAAAACGCTCGTCCAATCAGATCGCAGCATGCGAACCTGAGTGGAAAAATGACTAAGTGTCACAGCCGAAAAACTTCCTCCAGAAAGTAGTTAGGAGCACGTTTCAGACCATTTGGAGTCGATTGGTAGTGATTTTGCGAGATGTTTTTTCAAAATCATATATGGAGATAGGGTACGGAAGTAAGCTCTACCCCCCCATTTGTGTGTACCCCGAGTCCAACGGTACCAGCCTCGAGTCTGTAGGACTTAGGGTTCCGGAGTTATGAGCATTTCAAGTTCTCCCCATAGAAGCGAATGGGAGAGTGAAAATTTGACTAAGTGTGAGAGGCCAAAAGTATCCCCCAGAAAGTGGTTAGGAGCATGTTTCAGAGCCTTGTGAGTCGTTTGGACCCCACTTTTTGTGGTACTTTTTGAAAAGTTAGGGTTAGGTTTTTAGAGTTGGGAAGGGGTTAAAAGTGGGTTAGGGTTAGGGTTAGGGTTAGGGTTAGGGTTTAGGGTTAGGTTTAGGTTTAGGGTGTTAGGGTGTTAGGGTGTTAGGGTTAGGGTTAGGGTTAGGGTTAGGGTTAGGGTTAGGGTTAGGGTAAGGGGATGAAAACCACCTATCAGGGTTAGGGTTAGGGTTAGGGTTAGGGTTAGGGTTAGGGTTAGGGTTAGGGTTAGGGTTAGGGTTAGGTTAAGGGGATGAAAACCACCTATCGTCGCCCCCGACGATAACTTCAAAGGTGCATATCTCGGGAACGGAAGGTCGTAGAGACATGAAACCACCTTGTACCCCCCTATTTCCGGGTACGGGCTTTCCATTGGTACCACCCTCGAGCCTGTACAACGTTCGAGTCCGGAGATATGGCCGAAATAAAGTTTTTTTTTCCTGTATCTCCGGACAGGAAGGTCGTAGAGAGTCGTGGGTGGTACCGTTGGATGCAGAATGGTCGAATTATATTAGACGAACGTGGTTTCCAAGTGTCTAGGATGTACGGTTCGGGAGTTATTCAAGAAAAACGCTCGTCCAATCAGATCGCAGCATGCGAACCTGAGTGGAAAAATGACTAAGTGTCACAGCCGAAAAACTTCCTCCAGAAAGTAGTTAGGAGCACGTTTCAGACCATTTGGAGTCGATTGGTAGTGATTTTGCGAGATGTTTTTTCAAAATCATATATGGAGATAGGGTACGGAAGTAAGCTCTACCCCCCCATTTGTGTGTACCCCGAGTCCAACGGTACCAGCCTCGAGTCTGTAGGACTTAGGGTTCCGGAGTTATGAGCATTTCAAGTTCTCCCCATAGAAGCGAATGGGAGAGTGAAAATTTGACTAAGTGTGAGAGGCCAAAAGTATCCCCCAGAAAGTGGTTAGGAGCATGTTTCAGAGCCTTGTGAGTCGTTTGGACCCCACTTTTTGTGGTACTTTTTGAAAAGTTAGGGTTAGGTTTTTAGAGTTGGGAAGGGGTTAAAAGTGGGTTAGGGTTAGGGTTAGGGTTAGGGTTAGGGTTTAGGGTTAGGTTTAGGTTTAGGGTGTTAGGGTGTTAGGGTGTTAGGGTTAGGGTTAGGGTTAGGGTTAGGGTTAGGGTTAGGGTAAGGGGAGGGTTAGGGTTAGGGTTAGGGTTAGGGTTAGGGTTAGGGTTAGGGTTAGGGTTAGGGTTAGGGTTAGGGTTAGGGTTAGGGTTAGGGTTAGGGTTAGGGGTTAGGGTTAGGGTTAGGGTTAGGGTTAGGGTTAGGTTAAGGGGATGAAAACCACCTATCGTCGCCCCCGACGATAACTTCAAAGGTGCATATCTCGGGAACGGAAGGTCGTAGAGACATGAAACCACCTTGTACCCCCCTATTTCCGGGTACGGGCTTTCCATTGGTACCACCCTCGAGCCTGTACAACGTTCGAGTCCGGAGATATGGCCGAAATAAAGTTTTTTTTTCCTGTATCTCCGGACAGGAAGGTCGTAGAGAGTCGTGGGTGGTACCGTTGGATGCAGAATGGTCGAATTATATTAGACGAACGTGGTTTCCAAGTGTCTAGGATGTACGGTTCGGGAGTTATTCAAGAAAAACGCTCGTCCAATCAGATCGCAGCATGCGAACCTGAGTGGAAAAATGACTAAGTGTCACAGCCGAAAAACTTCCTCCAGAAAGTAGTTAGGAGCACGTTTCAGACCATTTGGAGTCGATTGGTAGTGATTTTGCGAGATGTTTTTTCAAAATCATATATGGAGATAGGGTACGGAAGTAAGCTCTACCCCCCCATTTGTGTGTACCCCGAGTCCAACGGTACCAGCCTCGAGTCTGTAGGACTTAGGGTTCCGGAGTTATGAGCATTTCAAGTTCTCCCCATAGAAGCGAATGGGAGAGTGAAAATTTGACTAAGTGTGAGAGGCCAAAAGTATCCCCCAGAAAGTGGTTAGGAGCATGTTTCAGAGCCTTGTGAGTCGTTTGGACCCCACTTTTTGTGGTACTTTTTGAAAAGTTAGGGTTAGGTTTTTAGAGTTGGGAAGGGGTTAAAAGTGGGTTAGGGTTAGGGTTAGGGTTAGGGTTAGGGTTTAGGGTTAGGTTTAGGTTTAGGGTGTTAGGGTGTTAGGGTGTTAGGGTTAGGGTTAGGGTTAGGGTTAGGGTTAGGGTTAGGGTTAGGGTAAGGGGATGAAAACCACCTATCAGGGTTAGGGTTAGGGTTAGGGTTAGGGTTAGGGTTAGGGTTAGGGTTAGGGTTAGGGGGTTAGGGGTTAGGGGTTAGGGGTTAGGGTTAGGGTTAGGGTTAGGGTTAGGGTTAGGGTTAGGTTAAGGGGATGAAAACCACCTATCGTCGCCCCCGACGATAACTTCAAAGGTGCATATCTCGGGAACGGAAGGTCGTAGAGACATGAAACCACCTTGTACCCCCCTATTTCCGGGTACGGGCTTTCCATTGGTACCACCCTCGAGCCTGTACAACGTTCGAGTCCGGAGATATGGCCGAAATAAAGTTTTTTTTTCCTGTATCTCCGGACAGGAAGGTCGTAGAGAGTCGTGGGTGGTACCGTTGGATGCAGAATGGTCGAATTATATTAGACGAACGTGGTTTCCAAGTGTCTAGGATGTACGGTTCGGGAGTTATTCAAGAAAAACGCTCGTCCAATCAGATCGCAGCATGCGAACCTGAGTGGAAAAATGACTAAGTGTCACAGCCGAAAAACTTCCTCCAGAAAGTAGTTAGGAGCACGTTTCAGACCATTTGGAGTCGATTGGTAGTGATTTTGCGAGATGTTTTTTCAAAATCATATATGGAGATAGGGTACGGAAGTAAGCTCTACCCCCCCATTTGTGTGTACCCCGAGTCCAACGGTACCAGCCTCGAGTCTGTAGGACTTAGGGTTCCGGAGTTATGAGCATTTCAAGTTCTCCCCATAGAAGCGAATGGGAGAGTGAAAATTTGACTAAGTGTGAGAGGCCAAAAGTATCCCCCAGAAAGTGGTTAGGAGCATGTTTCAGAGCCTTGTGAGTCGTTTGGACCCCACTTTTTGTGGTACTTTTTGAAAAGTTAGGGTTAGGTTTTTAGAGTTGGGAAGGGGTTAAAAGTGGGTTAGGGTTAGGGTTAGGGTTAGGGTTAGGGTTTAGGGTTAGGTTTAGGTTTAGGGTGTTAGGGTGTTAGGGTGTTAGGGTTAGGGTTAGGGTTAGGGTTAGGGTTAGGGTTAGGGTTAGGGTAAGGGGATGAAAACCACCTATCAGGGTTAGGGTTAGGGTTAGGGTTAGGGTTAGGGTTAGGGTTAGGGTTAGGGGTTAGGGTTAGGGTTAGGGTTAGGGTTAGGGTTAGGGTTAGGGTTAGGGTTAGGGTTAGGGTTAGGGTTAGGGGTTAGGGTTAGGGTTAGGGTTAGGGTTAGGGTTAGGGGTTAGGGTTAGGGTTAGGGTTAGGGTTAGGGTTAGGGTTAGGGTTAGGGTTAGGGTTAGGGGTTAGGGTTAGGGTTAGGGTTAGGGTTAGGGTTAGGGTTAGGGTTAGGGTTAGGGTTAGGGTTAGGGTTAGGGTTAGGGTTAGGGTTAGGGTTAGGGTTAGGGTTAGGGTTAGGGTTAGGGTTAGGGTTAGGGTTAGGTTAAGGGGATGAAAACCACCTATCGTCGCCCCCGACGATAACTTCAAAGGTGCATATCTCGGGAACGGAAGGTCGTAGAGACATGAAACCACCTTGTACCCCCCTATTTCCGGGTACGGGCTTTCCATTGGTACCACCCTCGAGCCTGTACAACGTTCGAGTCCGGAGATATGGCCGAAATAAAGTTTTTTTTTCCTGTATCTCCGGACAGGAAGGTCGTAGAGAGTCGTGGGTGGTACCGTTGGATGCAGAATGGTCGAATTATATTAGACGAACGTGGTTTCCAAGTGTCTAGGATGTACGGTTCGGGAGTTATTCAAGAAAAACGCTCGTCCAATCAGATCGCAGCATGCGAACCTGAGTGGAAAAATGACTAAGTGTCACAGCCGAAAAACTTCCTCCAGAAAGTAGTTAGGAGCACGTTTCAGACCATTTGGAGTCGATTGGTAGTGATTTTGCGAGATGTTTTTTCAAAATCATATATGGAGATAGGGTACGGAAGTAAGCTCTACCCCCCCATTTGTGTGTACCCCGAGTCCAACGGTACCAGCCTCGAGTCTGTAGGACTTAGGGTTCCGGAGTTATGAGCATTTCAAGTTCTCCCCATAGAAGCGAATGGGAGAGTGAAAATTTGACTAAGTGTGAGAGGCCAAAAGTATCCCCCAGAAAGTGGTTAGGAGCATGTTTCAGAGCCTTGTGAGTCGTTTGGACCCCACTTTTTGTGGTACTTTTTGAAAAGTTAGGGTTAGGTTTTTAGAGTTGGGAAGGGGTTAAAAGTGGGTTAGGGTTAGGGTTAGGGTTAGGGTTAGGGTTTAGGGTTAGGTTTAGGTTTAGGGTGTTAGGGTGTTAGGGTGTTAGGGTTAGGGTTAGGGTTAGGGTTAGGGTTAGGGTTAGGGTTAGGGTAAGGGGAGGGTTAGGGTTAGGGTTAGGGTTAGGGTTAGGGTTAGGGTTAGGGTTAGGGTTAGGGTTAGGGTTAGGGTTAGGGTTAGGGTTAGGGTTAGGGTTAGGGGTTAGGGTTAGGGTTAGGGTTAGGGTTAGGGTTAGGTTAAGGGGATGAAAACCACCTATCGTCGCCCCCGACGATAACTTCAAAGGTGCATATCTCGGGAACGGAAGGTCGTAGAGACATGAAACCACCTTGTACCCCCCTATTTCCGGGTACGGGCTTTCCATTGGTACCACCCTCGAGCCTGTACAACGTTCGAGTCCGGAGATATGGCCGAAATAAAGTTTTTTTTTCCTGTATCTCCGGACAGGAAGGTCGTAGAGAGTCGTGGGTGGTACCGTTGGATGCAGAATGGTCGAATTATATTAGACGAACGTGGTTTCCAAGTGTCTAGGATGTACGGTTCGGGAGTTATTCAAGAAAAACGCTCGTCCAATCAGATCGCAGCATGCGAACCTGAGTGGAAAAATGACTAAGTGTCACAGCCGAAAAACTTCCTCCAGAAAGTAGTTAGGAGCACGTTTCAGACCATTTGGAGTCGATTGGTAGTGATTTTGCGAGATGTTTTTTCAAAATCATATATGGAGATAGGGTACGGAAGTAAGCTCTACCCCCCCATTTGTGTGTACCCCGAGTCCAACGGTACCAGCCTCGAGTCTGTAGGACTTAGGGTTCCGGAGTTATGAGCATTTCAAGTTCTCCCCATAGAAGCGAATGGGAGAGTGAAAATTTGACTAAGTGTGAGAGGCCAAAAGTATCCCCCAGAAAGTGGTTAGGAGCATGTTTCAGAGCCTTGTGAGTCGTTTGGACCCCACTTTTTGTGGTACTTTTTGAAAAGTTAGGGTTAGGTTTTTAGAGTTGGGAAGGGGTTAAAAGTGGGTTAGGGTTAGGGTTAGGGTTAGGGTTAGGGTTTAGGGTTAGGTTTAGGTTTAGGGTGTTAGGGTGTTAGGGTGTTAGGGTTAGGGTTAGGGTTAGGGTTAGGGTTAGGGTTAGGGTTAGGGTAAGGGGATGAAAACCACCTATCAGGGTTAGGGTTAGGGTTAGGGTTAGGGTTAGGGTTAGGGTTAGGGTTAGGGTTAGGGTTAGGGGGTTAGGGGTTAGGGGTTAGGGGTTAGGGTTAGGGTTAGGGTTAGGGTTAGGGTTAGGGTTAGGTTAAGGGGATGAAAACCACCTATCGTCGCCCCCGACGATAACTTCAAAGGTGCATATCTCGGGAACGGAAGGTCGTAGAGACATGAAACCACCTTGTACCCCCCTATTTCCGGGTACGGGCTTTCCATTGGTACCACCCTCGAGCCTGTACAACGTTCGAGTCCGGAGATATGGCCGAAATAAAGTTTTTTTTTCCTGTATCTCCGGACAGGAAGGTCGTAGAGAGTCGTGGGTGGTACCGTTGGATGCAGAATGGTCGAATTATATTAGACGAACGTGGTTTCCAAGTGTCTAGGATGTACGGTTCGGGAGTTATTCAAGAAAAACGCTCGTCCAATCAGATCGCAGCATGCGAACCTGAGTGGAAAAATGACTAAGTGTCACAGCCGAAAAACTTCCTCCAGAAAGTAGTTAGGAGCACGTTTCAGACCATTTGGAGTCGATTGGTAGTGATTTTGCGAGATGTTTTTTCAAAATCATATATGGAGATAGGGTACGGAAGTAAGCTCTACCCCCCCATTTGTGTGTACCCCGAGTCCAACGGTACCAGCCTCGAGTCTGTAGGACTTAGGGTTCCGGAGTTATGAGCATTTCAAGTTCTCCCCATAGAAGCGAATGGGAGAGTGAAAATTTGACTAAGTGTGAGAGGCCAAAAGTATCCCCCAGAAAGTGGTTAGGAGCATGTTTCAGAGCCTTGTGAGTCGTTTGGACCCCACTTTTTGTGGTACTTTTTGAAAAGTTAGGGTTAGGTTTTTAGAGTTGGGAAGGGGTTAAAAGTGGGTTAGGGTTAGGGTTAGGGTTAGGGTTAGGGTTTAGGGTTAGGTTTAGGTTTAGGGTGTTAGGGTGTTAGGGTGTTAGGGTTAGGGTTAGGGTTAGGGTTAGGGTTAGGGTTAGGGTTAGGGTAAGGGGATGAAAACCACCTATCAGGGTTAGGGTTAGGGTTAGGGTTAGGGTTAGGGTTAGGGTTAGGGTTAGGGTTAGGGTTAGGGTTAGGGTTAGGGTTAGGTTAAGGGGATGAAAACCACCTATCGTCGCCCCCGACGATAACTTCAAAGGTGCATATCTCGGGAACGGAAGGTCGTAGAGACATGAAACCACCTTGTACCCCCCTATTTCCGGGTACGGGCTTTCCATTGGTACCACCCTCGAGCCTGTACAACGTTCGAGTCCGGAGATATGGCCGAAATAAAGTTTTTTTTTCCTGTATCTCCGGACAGGAAGGTCGTAGAGAGTCGTGGGTGGTACCGTTGGATGCAGAATGGTCGAATTATATTAGACGAACGTGGTTTCCAAGTGTCTAGGATGTACGGTTCGGGAGTTATTCAAGAAAAACGCTCGTCCAATCAGATCGCAGCATGCGAACCTGAGTGGAAAAATGACTAAGTGTCACAGCCGAAAAACTTCCTCCAGAAAGTAGTTAGGAGCACGTTTCAGACCATTTGGAGTCGATTGGTAGTGATTTTGCGAGATGTTTTTTCAAAATCATATATGGAGATAGGGTACGGAAGTAAGCTCTACCCCCCCATTTGTGTGTACCCCGAGTCCAACGGTACCAGCCTCGAGTCTGTAGGACTTAGGGTTAGGGTTAGGGTTAGGGTTAGGGTTAGGGTTAGGGTTAGGGTTAGGGTTAGGGTTAGGGTTTAGGGTTTAGGGTTTAGGGGTTAGGGGTTAGGGTTAGGGTTAGGGTTAGGGTTAGGGTTAGGGTTAGGGGTTAGGGGTTAGGGGTTAGGGTTAGGGTTAGGGTTAGGGTTAGGGTTAGGGGGTTAGGGTTAGGGTTAGGGTTAGGGTTAGGGTTAGGGTTAGGTTAAGGGGATGAAAACCACCTATCGTCGCCCCCGACGATAACTTCAAAGGTGCATATCTCGGGAACGGAAGGTCGTAGAGACATGAAACCACCTTGTACCCCCCTATTTCCGGGTACGGGCTTTCCATTGGTACCACCCTCGAGCCTGTACAACGTTCGAGTCCGGAGATATGGCCGAAATAAAGTTTTTTTTTCCTGTATCTCCGGACAGGAAGGTCGTAGAGAGTCGTGGGTGGTACCGTTGGATGCAGAATGGTCGAATTATATTAGACGAACGTGGTTTCCAAGTGTCTAGGATGTACGGTTCGGGAGTTATTCAAGAAAAACGCTCGTCCAATCAGATCGCAGCATGCGAACCTGAGTGGAAAAATGACTAAGTGTCACAGCCGAAAAACTTCCTCCAGAAAGTAGTTAGGAGCACGTTTCAGACCATTTGGAGTCGATTGGTAGTGATTTTGCGAGATGTTTTTTCAAAATCATATATGGAGATAGGGTACGGAAGTAAGCTCTACCCCCCCATTTGTGTGTACCCCGAGTCCAACGGTACCAGCCTCGAGTCTGTAGGACTTAGGGTTCCGGAGTTATGAGCATTTCAAGTTCTCCCCATAGAAGCGAATGGGAGAGTGAAAATTTGACTAAGTGTGAGAGGCCAAAAGTATCCCCCAGAAAGTGGTTAGGAGCATGTTTCAGAGCCTTGTGAGTCGTTTGGACCCCACTTTTTGTGGTACTTTTTGAAAAGTTAGGGTTAGGTTTTTAGAGTTGGGAAGGGGTTAAAAGTGGGTTAGGGTTAGGGTTAGGGTTAGGGTTAGGGTTTAGGGTTAGGTTTAGGTTTAGGGTGTTAGGGTGTTAGGGTGTTAGGGTTAGGGTTAGGGTTAGGGTTAGGGTTAGGGTTAGGGTTAGGGTAAGGGGATGAAAACCACCTATCAGGGTTAGGGTTAGGGTTAGGGTTAGGGTTAGGGTTAGGGTTAGGGTTAGGGTTAGGGTTAGGTTAAGGGGATGAAAACCACCTATCGTCGCCCCCGACGATAACTTCAAAGGTGCATATCTCGGGAACGGAAGGTCGTAGAGACATGAAACCACCTTGTACCCCCCTATTTCCGGGTACGGGCTTTCCATTGGTACCACCCTCGAGCCTGTACAACGTTCGAGTCCGGAGATATGGCCGAAATAAAGTTTTTTTTTCCTGTATCTCCGGACAGGAAGGTCGTAGAGAGTCGTGGGTGGTACCGTTGGATGCAGAATGGTCGAATTATATTAGACGAACGTGGTTTCCAAGTGTCTAGGATGTACGGTTCGGGAGTTATTCAAGAAAAACGCTCGTCCAATCAGATCGCAGCATGCGAACCTGAGTGGAAAAATGACTAAGTGTCACAGCCGAAAAACTTCCTCCAGAAAGTAGTTAGGAGCACGTTTCAGACCATTTGGAGTCGATTGGTAGTGATTTTGCGAGATGTTTTTTCAAAATCATATATGGAGATAGGGTACGGAAGTAAGCTCTACCCCCCCATTTGTGTGTACCCCGAGTCCAACGGTACCAGCCTCGAGTCTGTAGGACTTAGGGTTCCGGAGTTATGAGCATTTCAAGTTCTCCCCATAGAAGCGAATGGGAGAGTGAAAATTTGACTAAGTGTGAGAGGCCAAAAGTATCCCCCAGAAAGTGGTTAGGAGCATGTTTCAGAGCCTTGTGAGTCGTTTGGACCCCACTTTTTGTGGTACTTTTTGAAAAGTTAGGGTTAGGTTTTTAGAGTTGGGAAGGGGTTAAAAGTGGGTTAGGGTTAGGGTTAGGGTTAGGGTTAGGGTTTAGGGTTAGGTTTAGGTTTAGGGTGTTAGGGTGTTAGGGTGTTAGGGTTAGGGTTAGGGTTAGGGTTAGGGTTAGGGTTAGGGTTAGGGTAAGGGGATGAAAACCACCTATCAGGGTTAGGGTTAGGGTTAGGGTTAGGGTTAGGGTTAGGGTTAGGGTTAGGGTTAGGGTTAGGGTTAGGTTAAGGGGATGAAAACCACCTATCGTCGCCCCCGACGATAACTTCAAAGGTGCATATCTCGGGAACGGAAGGTCGTAGAGACATGAAACCACCTTGTACCCCCCTATTTCCGGGTACGGGCTTTCCATTGGTACCACCCTCGAGCCTGTACAACGTTCGAGTCCGGAGATATGGCCGAAATAAAGTTTTTTTTTCCTGTATCTCCGGACAGGAAGGTCGTAGAGAGTCGTGGGTGGTACCGTTGGATGCAGAATGGTCGAATTATATTAGACGAACGTGGTTTCCAAGTGTCTAGGATGTACGGTTCGGGAGTTATTCAAGAAAAACGCTCGTCCAATCAGATCGCAGCATGCGAACCTGAGTGGAAAAATGACTAAGTGTCACAGCCGAAAAACTTCCTCCAGAAAGTAGTTAGGAGCACGTTTCAGACCATTTGGAGTCGATTGGTAGTGATTTTGCGAGATGTTTTTTCAAAATCATATATGGAGATAGGGTACGGAAGTAAGCTCTACCCCCCCATTTGTGTGTACCCCGAGTCCAACGGTACCAGCCTCGAGTCTGTAGGACTTAGGGTTCCGGAGTTATGAGCATTTCAAGTTCTCCCCATAGAAGCGAATGGGAGAGTGAAAATTTGACTAAGTGTGAGAGGCCAAAAGTATCCCCCAGAAAGTGGTTAGGAGCATGTTTCAGAGCCTTGTGAGTCGTTTGGACCCCACTTTTTGTGGTACTTTTTGAAAAGTTAGGGTTAGGTTTTTAGAGTTGGGAAGGGGTTAAAAGTGGGTTAGGGTTAGGGTTAGGGTTAGGGTTAGGGTTTAGGGTTAGGTTTAGGTTTAGGGTGTTAGGGTGTTAGGGTGTTAGGGTTAGGGTTAGGGTTAGGGTTAGGGTTAGGGTTAGGGTAAGGGGAGGGTTAGGGTTAGGGTTAGGGTTAGGGTTAGGGTTAGGGTTAGGGTTAGGGTTAGGGTTAGGGTTAGGGTTAGGGTTAGGGTTAGGGTTAGGGTTAGGGGTTAGGGTTAGGGTTAGGGTTAGGGTTAGGGTTAGGTTAAGGGGATGAAAACCACCTATCGTCGCCCCCGACGATAACTTCAAAGGTGCATATCTCGGGAACGGAAGGTCGTAGAGACATGAAACCACCTTGTACCCCCCTATTTCCGGGTACGGGCTTTCCATTGGTACCACCCTCGAGCCTGTACAACGTTCGAGTCCGGAGATATGGCCGAAATAAAGTTTTTTTTTCCTGTATCTCCGGACAGGAAGGTCGTAGAGAGTCGTGGGTGGTACCGTTGGATGCAGAATGGTCGAATTATATTAGACGAACGTGGTTTCCAAGTGTCTAGGATGTACGGTTCGGGAGTTATTCAAGAAAAACGCTCGTCCAATCAGATCGCAGCATGCGAACCTGAGTGGAAAAATGACTAAGTGTCACAGCCGAAAAACTTCCTCCAGAAAGTAGTTAGGAGCACGTTTCAGACCATTTGGAGTCGATTGGTAGTGATTTTGCGAGATGTTTTTTCAAAATCATATATGGAGATAGGGTACGGAAGTAAGCTCTACCCCCCCATTTGTGTGTACCCCGAGTCCAACGGTACCAGCCTCGAGTCTGTAGGACTTAGGGTTCCGGAGTTATGAGCATTTCAAGTTCTCCCCATAGAAGCGAATGGGAGAGTGAAAATTTGACTAAGTGTGAGAGGCCAAAAGTATCCCCCAGAAAGTGGTTAGGAGCATGTTTCAGAGCCTTGTGAGTCGTTTGGACCCCACTTTTTGTGGTACTTTTTGAAAAGTTAGGGTTAGGTTTTTAGAGTTGGGAAGGGGTTAAAAGTGGGTTAGGGTTAGGGTTAGGGTTAGGGTTAGGGTTTAGGGTTAGGTTTAGGTTTAGGGTGTTAGGGTGTTAGGGTGTTAGGGTTAGGGTTAGGGTTAGGGTTAGGGTTAGGGTTAGGGTTAGG
The DNA here is from genome assembly GCF_017976425.1 of Toxotes jaculatrix. Classification (NCBI taxonomy): domain Eukaryota; kingdom Metazoa; phylum Chordata; class Actinopteri; family Toxotidae; genus Toxotes; species Toxotes jaculatrix. The sequence continues at coordinate 109,256 of NW_024469790.1, forward strand.
GTAAGGGGATGAAAACCACCTATCAGGGTTAGGGTTAGGGTTAGGGTTAGGGTTAGGGTTAGGGTTAGGGTTAGGGGGTTAGGGGTTAGGGGTTAGGGGTTAGGGTTAGGGTTAGGGTTAGGGTTAGGGTTAGGGTTAGGTTAAGGGGATGAAAACCACCTATCGTCGCCCCCGACGATAACTTCAAAGGTGCATATCTCGGGAACGGAAGGTCGTAGAGACATGAAACCACCTTGTACCCCCCTATTTCCGGGTACGGGCTTTCCATTGGTACCACCCTCGAGCCTGTACAACGTTCGAGTCCGGAGATATGGCCGAAATAAAGTTTTTTTTTCCTGTATCTCCGGACAGGAAGGTCGTAGAGAGTCGTGGGTGGTACCGTTGGATGCAGAATGGTCGAATTATATTAGACGAACGTGGTTTCCAAGTGTCTAGGATGTACGGTTCGGGAGTTATTCAAGAAAAACGCTCGTCCAATCAGATCGCAGCATGCGAACCTGAGTGGAAAAATGACTAAGTGTCACAGCCGAAAAACTTCCTCCAGAAAGTAGTTAGGAGCACGTTTCAGACCATTTGGAGTCGATTGGTAGTGATTTTGCGAGATGTTTTTTCAAAATCATATATGGAGATAGGGTACGGAAGTAAGCTCTACCCCCCCATTTGTGTGTACCCCGAGTCCAACGGTACCAGCCTCGAGTCTGTAGGACTTAGGGTTCCGGAGTTATGAGCATTTCAAGTTCTCCCCATAGAAGCGAATGGGAGAGTGAAAATTTGACTAAGTGTGAGAGGCCAAAAGTATCCCCCAGAAAGTGGTTAGGAGCATGTTTCAGAGCCTTGTGAGTCGTTTGGACCCCACTTTTTGTGGTACTTTTTGAAAAGTTAGGGTTAGGTTTTTAGAGTTGGGAAGGGGTTAAAAGTGGGTTAGGGTTAGGGTTAGGGTTAGGGTTAGGGTTTAGGGTTAGGTTTAGGTTTAGGGTGTTAGGGTGTTAGGGTGTTAGGGTTAGGGTTAGGGTTAGGGTTAGGGTTAGGGTTAGGGTTAGGGTAAGGGGATGAAAACCACCTATCAGGGTTAGGGTTAGGGTTAGGGTTAGGGTTAGGGTTAGGGTTAGGGTTAGGGTTAGGGTTAGGGTTAGGGTTAGGGTTAGGGTTAGGGGTTAGGGTTAGGGTTAGGGTTAGGGTTAGGGTTAGGGTTAGGGTTAGGGTTAGGGTTAGGGTTAGGGTTAGGGTTAGGGTTAGGGTTAGGGTTAGGGTTAGGGTTAGGGTTAGGGTTAGGTTAAGGGGATGAAAACCACCTATCGTCGCCCCCGACGATAACTTCAAAGGTGCATATCTCGGGAACGGAAGGTCGTAGAGACATGAAACCACCTTGTACCCCCCTATTTCCGGGTACGGGCTTTCCATTGGTACCACCCTCGAGCCTGTACAACGTTCGAGTCCGGAGATATGGCCGAAATAAAGTTTTTTTTTCCTGTATCTCCGGACAGGAAGGTCGTAGAGAGTCGTGGGTGGTACCGTTGGATGCAGAATGGTCGAATTATATTAGACGAACGTGGTTTCCAAGTGTCTAGGATGTACGGTTCGGGAGTTATTCAAGAAAAACGCTCGTCCAATCAGATCGCAGCATGCGAACCTGAGTGGAAAAATGACTAAGTGTCACAGCCGAAAAACTTCCTCCAGAAAGTAGTTAGGAGCACGTTTCAGACCATTTGGAGTCGATTGGTAGTGATTTTGCGAGATGTTTTTTCAAAATCATATATGGAGATAGGGTACGGAAGTAAGCTCTACCCCCCCATTTGTGTGTACCCCGAGTCCAACGGTACCAGCCTCGAGTCTGTAGGACTTAGGGTTAGGGTTAGGGTTAGGGTTAGGGTTAGGGTTAGGGTTAGGGTTTAGGGTTTAGGGTTTAGGGGTTAGGGGTTAGGGTTAGGGTTAGGGTTAGGGTTAGGGTTAGGGTTAGGGGTTAGGGGTTAGGGGTTAGGGTTAGGGTTAGGGTTAGGGTTAGGGGGTTAGGGTTAGGGTTAGGGTTAGGGTTAGGGTTAGGGTTAGGTTAAGGGGATGAAAACCACCTATCGTCGCCCCCGACGATAACTTCAAAGGTGCATATCTCGGGAACGGAAGGTCGTAGAGACATGAAACCACCTTGTACCCCCCTATTTCCGGGTACGGGCTTTCCATTGGTACCACCCTCGAGCCTGTACAACGTTCGAGTCCGGAGATATGGCCGAAATAAAGTTTTTTTTTCCTGTATCTCCGGACAGGAAGGTCGTAGAGAGTCGTGGGTGGTACCGTTGGATGCAGAATGGTCGAATTATATTAGACGAACGTGGTTTCCAAGTGTCTAGGATGTACGGTTCGGGAGTTATTCAAGAAAAACGCTCGTCCAATCAGATCGCAGCATGCGAACCTGAGTGGAAAAATGACTAAGTGTCACAGCCGAAAAACTTCCTCCAGAAAGTAGTTAGGAGCACGTTTCAGACCATTTGGAGTCGATTGGTAGTGATTTAGGGTTAGGGTTAGGGTTAGGGTTAGGGTTAGGGTTAGGGTTAGGGTTAGGGTTAGGGTTAGGGTTAGGGTTAGGGTTAGGGGTTAGGGTTAGGGTTAGGGTTAGGGTTAGGGTTAGGGTTAGGGTTAGGGTTAGGGTTAGGGGTTAGGGTTAGGGTTAGGGTTAGGGTTAGGGTTAGGGTTAGGGTTAGGGTTAGGGGTTAGGGTTAGGGTTAGGGTTAGGGTTAGGGTTAGGGTTAGGTTAAGGGGATGAAAACCACCTATCGTCGCCCCCGACGATAACTTCAAAGGTGCATATCTCGGGAACGGAAGGTCGTAGAGACATGAAACCACCTTGTACCCCCCTATTTCCGGGTACGGGCTTTCCATTGGTACCACCCTCGAGCCTGTACAACGTTCGAGTCCGGAGATATGGCCGAAATAAAGTTTTTTTTTCCTGTATCTCCGGACAGGAAGGTCGTAGAGAGTCGTGGGTGGTACCGTTGGATGCAGAATGGTCGAATTATATTAGACGAACGTGGTTTCCAAGTGTCTAGGATGTACGGTTCGGGAGTTATTCAAGAAAAACGCTCGTCCAATCAGATCGCAGCATGCGAACCTGAGTGGAAAAATGACTAAGTGTCACAGCCGAAAAACTTCCTCCAGAAAGTAGTTAGGAGCACGTTTCAGACCATTTGGAGTCGATTGGTAGTGATTTTGCGAGATGTTTTTTCAAAATCATATATGGAGATAGGGTACGGAAGTAAGCTCTACCCCCCCATTTGTGTGTACCCCGAGTCCAACGGTACCAGCCTCGAGTCTGTAGGACTTAGGGTTCCGGAGTTATGAGCATTTCAAGTTCTCCCCATAGAAGCGAATGGGAGAGTGAAAATTTGACTAAGTGTGAGAGGCCAAAAGTATCCCCCAGAAAGTGGTTAGGAGCATGTTTCAGAGCCTTGTGAGTCGTTTGGACCCCACTTTTTGTGGTACTTTTTGAAAAGTTAGGGTTAGGTTTTTAGAGTTGGGAAGGGGTTAAAAGTGGGTTAGGGTTAGGGTTAGGGTTAGGGTTAGGGTTTAGGGTTAGGTTTAGGTTTAGGGTGTTAGGGTGTTAGGGTGTTAGGGTTAGGGTTAGGGTTAGGGTTAGGGTTAGGGTTAGGGTTAGGGTAAGGGGATGAAAACCACCTATCAGGGTTAGGGTTAGGGTTAGGGTTAGGGTTAGGGTTAGGGTTAGGGTTAGGGTTAGGGTTAGGGTTAGGTTAAGGGGATGAAAACCACCTATCGTCGCCCCCGACGATAACTTCAAAGGTGCATATCTCGGGAACGGAAGGTCGTAGAGACATGAAACCACCTTGTACCCCCCTATTTCCGGGTACGGGCTTTCCATTGGTACCACCCTCGAGCCTGTACAACGTTCGAGTCCGGAGATATGGCCGAAATAAAGTTTTTTTTTCCTGTATCTCCGGACAGGAAGGTCGTAGAGAGTCGTGGGTGGTACCGTTGGATGCAGAATGGTCGAATTATATTAGACGAACGTGGTTTCCAAGTGTCTAGGATGTACGGTTCGGGAGTTATTCAAGAAAAACGCTCGTCCAATCAGATCGCAGCATGCGAACCTGAGTGGAAAAATGACTAAGTGTCACAGCCGAAAAACTTCCTCCAGAAAGTAGTTAGGAGCACGTTTCAGACCATTTGGAGTCGATTGGTAGTGATTTTGCGAGATGTTTTTTCAAAATCATATATGGAGATAGGGTACGGAAGTAAGCTCTACCCCCCCATTTGTGTGTACCCCGAGTCCAACGGTACCAGCCTCGAGTCTGTAGGACTTAGGGTTCCGGAGTTATGAGCATTTCAAGTTCTCCCCATAGAAGCGAATGGGAGAGTGAAAATTTGACTAAGTGTGAGAGGCCAAAAGTATCCCCCAGAAAGTGGTTAGGAGCATGTTTCAGAGCCTTGTGAGTCGTTTGGACCCCACTTTTTGTGGTACTTTTTGAAAAGTTAGGGTTAGGTTTTTAGAGTTGGGAAGGGGTTAAAAGTGGGTTAGGGTTAGGGTTAGGGTTAGGGTTAGGGTTTAGGGTTAGGGTTAGGGTTAGGGTTAGGGTTGGGTTAGGGTTAGGGTTAGGGTTAGGGTTAGGGTTAGGGTTAGGGTTAGGGTTAGGGTTAGGGTTAGGGTTAGGGTTAGGGTTAGGGTTAGGGTTAGGGTTAGGGTTAGGGTTAGGGGGTTAGGGTTAGGGTTAGGGTTAGGGTTAGGGTTAGGGTTAGGGTTAGGGTTAGGTTAAGGGGATGAAAACCACCTATCGTCGCCCCCGACGATAACTTCAAAGGTGCATATCTCGGGAACGGAAGGTCGTAGAGACATGAAACCACCTTGTACCCCCCTATTTCCGGGTACGGGCTTTCCATTGGTACCACCCTCGAGCCTGTACAACGTTCGAGTCCGGAGATATGGCCGAAATAAAGTTTTTTTTTCCTGTATCTCCGGACAGGAAGGTCGTAGAGAGTCGTGGGTGGTACCGTTGGATGCAGAATGGTCGAATTATATTAGACGAACGTGGTTTCCAAGTGTCTAGGATGTACGGTTCGGGAGTTATTCAAGAAAAACGCTCGTCCAATCAGATCGCAGCATGCGAACCTGAGTGGAAAAATGACTAAGTGTCACAGCCGAAAAACTTCCTCCAGAAAGTAGTTAGGAGCACGTTTCAGACCATTTGGAGTCGATTGGTAGTGATTTTGCGAGATGTTTTTTCAAAATCATATATGGAGATAGGGTACGGAAGTAAGCTCTACCCCCCCATTTGTGTGTACCCCGAGTCCAACGGTACCAGCCTCGAGTCTGTAGGACTTAGGGTTAGGGTTAGGGTTAGGGTTAGGGTTAGGGTTAGGGTTAGGGTTAGGGTTAGGGTTTAGGGTTTAGGGGTTAGGGGTTAGGGGTTAGGGTTAGGGTTAGGGTTAGGGTTAGGGTTAGGGTTAGGGGTTAGGGGTTAGGGGTTAGGGTTAGGGTTAGGGTTAGGGTTAGGGTTAGGGGGTTAGGGTTAGGGTTAGGGTTAGGGTTAGGGTTAGGGTTAGGTTAAGGGGATGAAAACCACCTATCGTCGCCCCCGACGATAACTTCAAAGGTGCATATCTCGGGAACGGAAGGTCGTAGAGACATGAAACCACCTTGTACCCCCCTATTTCCGGGTACGGGCTTTCCATTGGTACCACCCTCGAGCCTGTACAACGTTCGAGTCCGGAGATATGGCCGAAATAAAGTTTTTTTTTCCTGTATCTCCGGACAGGAAGGTCGTAGAGAGTCGTGGGTGGTACCGTTGGATGCAGAATGGTCGAATTATATTAGACGAACGTGGTTTCCAAGTGTCTAGGATGTACGGTTCGGGAGTTATTCAAGAAAAACGCTCGTCCAATCAGATCGCAGCATGCGAACCTGAGTGGAAAAATGACTAAGTGTCACAGCCGAAAAACTTCCTCCAGAAAGTAGTTAGGAGCACGTTTCAGACCATTTGGAGTCGATTGGTAGTGATTTTGCGAGATGTTTTTTCAAAATCATATATGGAGATAGGGTACGGAAGTAAGCTCTACCCCCCCATTTGTGTGTACCCCGAGTCCAACGGTACCAGCCTCGAGTCTGTAGGACTTAGGGTTCCGGAGTTATGAGCATTTCAAGTTCTCCCCATAGAAGCGAATGGGAGAGTGAAAATTTGACTAAGTGTGAGAGGCCAAAAGTATCCCCCAGAAAGTGGTTAGGAGCATGTTTCAGAGCCTTGTGAGTCGTTTGGACCCCACTTTTTGTGGTACTTTTTGAAAAGTTAGGGTTAGGTTTTTAGAGTTGGGAAGGGGTTAAAAGTGGGTTAGGGTTAGGGTTAGGGTTAGGGTTAGGGTTTAGGGTTAGGTTTAGGTTTAGGGTGTTAGGGTGTTAGGGTGTTAGGGTTAGGGTTAGGGTTAGGGTTAGGGTTAGGGTTAGGGTTAGGGTAAGGGGATGAAAACCACCTATCAGGGTTAGGGTTAGGGTTAGGGTTAGGGTTAGGGTTAGGGTTAGGGTTAGGGTTAGGGTTAGGTTAAGGGGATGAAAACCACCTATCGTCGCCCCCGACGATAACTTCAAAGGTGCATATCTCGGGAACGGAAGGTCGTAGAGACATGAAACCACCTTGTACCCCCCTATTTCCGGGTACGGGCTTTCCATTGGTACCACCCTCGAGCCTGTACAACGTTCGAGTCCGGAGATATGGCCGAAATAAAGTTTTTTTTTCCTGTATCTCCGGACAGGAAGGTCGTAGAGAGTCGTGGGTGGTACCGTTGGATGCAGAATGGTCGAATTATATTAGACGAACGTGGTTTCCAAGTGTCTAGGATGTACGGTTCGGGAGTTATTCAAGAAAAACGCTCGTCCAATCAGATCGCAGCATGCGAACCTGAGTGGAAAAATGACTAAGTGTCACAGCCGAAAAACTTCCTCCAGAAAGTAGTTAGGAGCACGTTTCAGACCATTTGGAGTCGATTGGTAGTGATTTTGCGAGATGTTTTTTCAAAATCATATATGGAGATAGGGTACGGAAGTAAGCTCTACCCCCCCATTTGTGTGTACCCCGAGTCCAACGGTACCAGCCTCGAGTCTGTAGGACTTAGGGTTCCGGAGTTATGAGCATTTCAAGTTCTCCCCATAGAAGCGAATGGGAGAGTGAAAATTTGACTAAGTGTGAGAGGCCAAAAGTATCCCCCAGAAAGTGGTTAGGAGCATGTTTCAGAGCCTTGTGAGTCGTTTGGACCCCACTTTTTGTGGTACTTTTTGAAAAGTTAGGGTTAGGTTTTTAGAGTTGGGAAGGGGTTAAAAGTGGGTTAGGGTTAGGGTTAGGGTTAGGGTTAGGGTTTAGGGTTAGGTTTAGGTTTAGGGTGTTAGGGTGTTAGGGTGTTAGGGTTAGGGTTAGGGTTAGGGTTAGGGTTAGGGTTAGGGTTAGGGTAAGGGGATGAAAACCACCTATCAGGGTTAGGGTTAGGGTTAGGGTTAGGGTTAGGGTTAGGGTTAGGGTTAGGGTTAGGGTTAGGGTTAGGTTAAGGGGATGAAAACCACCTATCGTCGCCCCCGACGATAACTTCAAAGGTGCATATCTCGGGAACGGAAGGTCGTAGAGACATGAAACCACCTTGTACCCCCCTATTTCCGGGTACGGGCTTTCCATTGGTACCACCCTCGAGCCTGTACAACGTTCGAGTCCGGAGATATGGCCGAAATAAAGTTTTTTTTTCCTGTATCTCCGGACAGGAAGGTCGTAGAGAGTCGTGGGTGGTACCGTTGGATGCAGAATGGTCGAATTATATTAGACGAACGTGGTTTCCAAGTGTCTAGGATGTACGGTTCGGGAGTTATTCAAGAAAAACGCTCGTCCAATCAGATCGCAGCATGCGAACCTGAGTGGAAAAATGACTAAGTGTCACAGCCGAAAAACTTCCTCCAGAAAGTAGTTAGGAGCACGTTTCAGACCATTTGGAGTCGATTGGTAGTGATTTTGCGAGATGTTTTTTCAAAATCATATATGGAGATAGGGTACGGAAGTAAGCTCTACCCCCCCATTTGTGTGTACCCCGAGTCCAACGGTACCAGCCTCGAGTCTGTAGGACTTAGGGTTCCGGAGTTATGAGCATTTCAAGTTCTCCCCATAGAAGCGAATGGGAGAGTGAAAATTTGACTAAGTGTGAGAGGCCAAAAGTATCCCCCAGAAAGTGGTTAGGAGCATGTTTCAGAGCCTTGTGAGTCGTTTGGACCCCACTTTTTGTGGTACTTTTTGAAAAGTTAGGGTTAGGTTTTTAGAGTTGGGAAGGGGTTAAAAGTGGGTTAGGGTTAGGGTTAGGGTTAGGGTTAGGGTTTAGGGTTAGGTTTAGGTTTAGGGTGTTAGGGTGTTAGGGTGTTAGGGTTAGGGTTAGGGTTAGGGTTAGGGTTAGGGTTAGGGTTAGGGTAAGGGGAGGGTTAGGGTTAGGGTTAGGGTTAGGGTTAGGGTTAGGGTTAGGGTTAGGGTTAGGGTTAGGGTTAGGGTTAGGGTTAGGGTTAGGGTTAGGGTTAGGGTTAGGGGTTAGGGTTAGGGTTAGGGTTAGGGTTAGGGTTAGGTTAAGGGGATGAAAACCACCTATCGTCGCCCCCGACGATAACTTCAAAGGTGCATATCTCGGGAACGGAAGGTCGTAGAGACATGAAACCACCTTGTACCCCCCTATTTCCGGGTACGGGCTTTCCATTGGTACCACCCTCGAGCCTGTACAACGTTCGAGTCCGGAGATATGGCCGAAATAAAGTTTTTTTTTCCTGTATCTCCGGACAGGAAGGTCGTAGAGAGTCGTGGGTGGTACCGTTGGATGCAGAATGGTCGAATTATATTAGACGAACGTGGTTTCCAAGTGTCTAGGATGTACGGTTCGGGAGTTATTCAAGAAAAACGCTCGTCCAATCAGATCGCAGCATGCGAACCTGAGTGGAAAAATGACTAAGTGTCACAGCCGAAAAACTTCCTCCAGAAAGTAGTTAGGAGCACGTTTCAGACCATTTGGAGTCGATTGGTAGTGATTTTGCGAGATGTTTTTTCAAAATCATATATGGAGATAGGGTACGGAAGTAAGCTCTACCCCCCCATTTGTGTGTACCCCGAGTCCAACGGTACCAGCCTCGAGTCTGTAGGACTTAGGGTTCCGGAGTTATGAGCATTTCAAGTTCTCCCCATAGAAGCGAATGGGAGAGTGAAAATTTGACTAAGTGTGAGAGGCCAAAAGTATCCCCCAGAAAGTGGTTAGGAGCATGTTTCAGAGCCTTGTGAGTCGTTTGGACCCCACTTTTTGTGGTACTTTTTGAAAAGTTAGGGTTAGGTTTTTAGAGTTGGGAAGGGGTTAAAAGTGGGTTAGGGTTAGGGTTAGGGTTAGGGTTAGGGTTTAGGGTTAGGTTTAGGTTTAGGGTGTTAGGGTGTTAGGGTGTTAGGGTTAGGGTTAGGGTTAGGGTTAGGGTTAGGGTTAGGGTTAGGGTAAGGGGATGAAAACCACCTATCAGGGTTAGGGTTAGGGTTAGGGTTAGGGTTAGGGTTAGGGTTAGGGTTAGGGTTAGGGTTAGGGGGTTAGGGGTTAGGGGTTAGGGGTTAGGGTTAGGGTTAGGGTTAGGGTTAGGGTTAGGGTTAGGTTAAGGGGATGAAAACCACCTATCGTCGCCCCCGACGATAACTTCAAAGGTGCATATCTCGGGAACGGAAGGTCGTAGAGACATGAAACCACCTTGTACCCCCCTATTTCCGGGTACGGGCTTTCCATTGGTACCACCCTCGAGCCTGTACAACGTTCGAGTCCGGAGATATGGCCGAAATAAAGTTTTTTTTTCCTGTATCTCCGGACAGGAAGGTCGTAGAGAGTCGTGGGTGGTACCGTTGGATGCAGAATGGTCGAATTATATTAGACGAACGTGGTTTCCAAGTGTCTAGGATGTACGGTTCGGGAGTTATTCAAGAAAAACGCTCGTCCAATCAGATCGCAGCATGCGAACCTGAGTGGAAAAATGACTAAGTGTCACAGCCGAAAAACTTCCTCCAGAAAGTAGTTAGGAGCACGTTTCAGACCATTTGGAGTCGATTGGTAGTGATTTTGCGAGATGTTTTTTCAAAATCATATATGGAGATAGGGTACGGAAGTAAGCTCTACCCCCCCATTTGTGTGTACCCCGAGTCCAACGGTACCAGCCTCGAGTCTGTAGGACTTAGGGTTCCGGAGTTATGAGCATTTCAAGTTCTCCCCATAGAAGCGAATGGGAGAGTGAAAATTTGACTAAGTGTGAGAGGCCAAAAGTATCCCCCAGAAAGTGGTTAGGAGCATGTTTCAGAGCCTTGTGAGTCGTTTGGACCCCACTTTTTGTGGTACTTTTTGAAAAGTTAGGGTTAGGTTTTTAGAGTTGGGAAGGGGTTAAAAGTGGGTTAGGGTTAGGGTTAGGGTTAGGGTTAGGGTTTAGGGTTAGGTTTAGGTTTAGGGTGTTAGGGTGTTAGGGTGTTAGGGTTAGGGTTAGGGTTAGGGTTAGGGTTAGGGTTAGGGTTAGGGTAAGGGGATGAAAACCACCTATCAGGGTTAGGGTTAGGGTTAGGGTTAGGGTTAGGGTTAGGGTTAGGGTTAGGGTTAGGGTTAGGGTTAGGGTTAGGGTTAGGTTAAGGGGATGAAAACCACCTATCGTCGCCCCCGACGATAACTTCAAAGGTGCATATCTCGGGAACGGAAGGTCGTAGAGACATGAAACCACCTTGTACCCCCCTATTTCCGGGTACGGGCTTTCCATTGGTACCACCCTCGAGCCTGTACAACGTTCGAGTCCGGAGATATGGCCGAAATAAAGTTTTTTTTTCCTGTATCTCCGGACAGGAAGGTCGTAGAGAGTCGTGGGTGGTACCGTTGGATGCAGAATGGTCGAATTATATTAGACGAACGTGGTTTCCAAGTGTCTAGGATGTACGGTTCGGGAGTTATTCAAGAAAAACGCTCGTCCAATCAGATCGCAGCATGCGAACCTGAGTGGAAAAATGACTAAGTGTCACAGCCGAAAAACTTCCTCCAGAAAGTAGTTAGGAGCACGTTTCAGACCATTTGGAGTCGATTGGTAGTGATTTTGCGAGATGTTTTTTCAAAATCATATATGGAGATAGGGTACGGAAGTAAGCTCTACCCCCCCATTTGTGTGTACCCCGAGTCCAACGGTACCAGCCTCGAGTCTGTAGGACTTAGGGTTAGGGTTAGGGTTAGGGTTAGGGTTAGGGTTAGGGTTAGGGTTAGGGTTAGGGTTAGGGTTTAGGGTTTAGGGTTTAGGGGTTAGGGGTTAGGGTTAGGGTTAGGGTTAGGGTTAGGGTTAGGGTTAGGGGTTAGGGGTTAGGGGTTAGGGTTAGGGTTAGGGTTAGGGTTAGGGTTAGGGGGTTAGGGTTAGGGTTAGGGTTAGGGTTAGGGTTAGGGTTAGGTTAAGGGGATGAAAACCACCTATCGTCGCCCCCGACGATAACTTCAAAGGTGCATATCTCGGGAACGGAAGGTCGTAGAGACATGAAACCACCTTGTACCCCCCTATTTCCGGGTACGGGCTTTCCATTGGTACCACCCTCGAGCCTGTACAACGTTCGAGTCCGGAGATATGGCCGAAATAAAGTTTTTTTTTCCTGTATCTCCGGACAGGAAGGTCGTAGAGAGTCGTGGGTGGTACCGTTGGATGCAGAATGGTCGAATTATATTAGACGAACGTGGTTTCCAAGTGTCTAGGATGTACGGTTCGGGAGTTATTCAAGAAAAACGCTCGTCCAATCAGATCGCAGCATGCGAACCTGAGTGGAAAAATGACTAAGTGTCACAGCCGAAAAACTTCCTCCAGAAAGTAGTTAGGAGCACGTTTCAGACCATTTGGAGTCGATTGGTAGTGATTTTGCGAGATGTTTTTTCAAAATCATATATGGAGATAGGGTACGGAAGTAAGCTCTACCCCCCCATTTGTGTGTACCCCGAGTCCAACGGTACCAGCCTCGAGTCTGTAGGACTTAGGGTTCCGGAGTTATGAGCATTTCAAGTTCTCCCCATAGAAGCGAATGGGAGAGTGAAAATTTGACTAAGTGTGAGAGGCCAAAAGTATCCCCCAGAAAGTGGTTAGGAGCATGTTTCAGAGCCTTGTGAGTCGTTTGGACCCCACTTTTTGTGGTACTTTTTGAAAAGTTAGGGTTAGGTTTTTAGAGTTGGGAAGGGGTTAAAAGTGGGTTAGGGTTAGGGTTAGGGTTAGGGTTAGGGTTTAGGGTTAGGTTTAGGTTTAGGGTGTTAGGGTGTTAGGGTGTTAGGGTTAGGGTTAGGGTTAGGGTTAGGGTTAGGGTTAGGGTTAGGGTAAGGGGATGAAAACCACCTATCAGGGTTAGGGTTAGGGTTAGGGTTAGGGTTAGGGTTAGGGTTAGGGTTAGGGTTAGGGTTAGGTTAAGGGGATGAAAACCACCTATCGTCGCCCCCGACGATAACTTCAAAGGTGCATATCTCGGGAACGGAAGGTCGTAGAGACATGAAACCACCTTGTACCCCCCTATTTCCGGGTACGGGCTTTCCATTGGTACCACCCTCGAGCCTGTACAACGTTCGAGTCCGGAGATATGGCCGAAATAAAGTTTTTTTTTCCTGTATCTCCGGACAGGAAGGTCGTAGAGAGTCGTGGGTGGTACCGTTGGATGCAGAATGGTCGAATTATATTAGACGAACGTGGTTTCCAAGTGTCTAGGATGTACGGTTCGGGAGTTATTCAAGAAAAACGCTCGTCCAATCAGATCGCAGCATGCGAACCTGAGTGGAAAAATGACTAAGTGTCACAGCCGAAAAACTTCCTCCAGAAAGTAGTTAGGAGCACGTTTCAGACCATTTGGAGTCGATTGGTAGTGATTTTGCGAGATGTTTTTTCAAAATCATATATGGAGATAGGGTACGGAAGTAAGCTCTACCCCCCCATTTGTGTGTACCCCGAGTCCAACGGTACCAGCCTCGAGTCTGTAGGACTTAGGGTTCCGGAGTTATGAGCATTTCAAGTTCTCCCCATAGAAGCGAATGGGAGAGTGAAAATTTGACTAAGTGTGAGAGGCCAAAAGTATCCCCCAGAAAGTGGTTAGGAGCATGTTTCAGAGCCTTGTGAGTCGTTTGGACCCCACTTTTTGTGGTACTTTTTGAAAAGTTAGGGTTAGGTTTTTAGAGTTGGGAAGGGGTTAAAAGTGGGTTAGGGTTAGGGTTAGGGTTAGGGTTAGGGTTTAGGGTTAGGTTTAGGTTTAGGGTGTTAGGGTGTTAGGGTGTTAGGGTTAGGGTTAGGGTTAGGGTTAGGGTTAGGGTTAGGGTTAGGGTAAGGGGATGAAAACCACCTATCAGGGTTAGGGTTAGGGTTAGGGTTAGGGTTAGGGTTAGGGTTAGGGTTAGGGTTAGGGTTAGGGTTAGGTTAAGGGGATGAAAACCACCTATCGTCGCCCCCGACGATAACTTCAAAGGTGCATATCTCGGGAACGGAAGGTCGTAGAGACATGAAACCACCTTGTACCCCCCTATTTCCGGGTACGGGCTTTCCATTGGTACCACCCTCGAGCCTGTACAACGTTCGAGTCCGGAGATATGGCCGAAATAAAGTTTTTTTTTCCTGTATCTCCGGACAGGAAGGTCGTAGAGAGTCGTGGGTGGTACCGTTGGATGCAGAATGGTCGAATTATATTAGACGAACGTGGTTTCCAAGTGTCTAGGATGTACGGTTCGGGAGTTATTCAAGAAAAACGCTCGTCCAATCAGATCGCAGCATGCGAACCTGAGTGGAAAAATGACTAAGTGTCACAGCCGAAAAACTTCCTCCAGAAAGTAGTTAGGAGCACGTTTCAGACCATTTGGAGTCGATTGGTAGTGATTTTGCGAGATGTTTTTTCAAAATCATATATGGAGATAGGGTACGGAAGTAAGCTCTACCCCCCCATTTGTGTGTACCCCGAGTCCAACGGTACCAGCCTCGAGTCTGTAGGACTTAGGGTTCCGGAGTTATGAGCATTTCAAGTTCTCCCCATAGAAGCGAATGGGAGAGTGAAAATTTGACTAAGTGTGAGAGGCCAAAAGTATCCCCCAGAAAGTGGTTAGGAGCATGTTTCAGAGCCTTGTGAGTCGTTTGGACCCCACTTTTTGTGGTACTTTTTGAAAAGTTAGGGTTAGGTTTTTAGAGTTGGGAAGGGGTTAAAAGTGGGTTAGGGTTAGGGTTAGGGTTAGGGTTAGGGTTTAGGGTTAGGTTTAGGTTTAGGGTGTTAGGGTGTTAGGGTGTTAGGGTTAGGGTTAGGGTTAGGGTTAGGGTTAGGGTTAGGGTAAGGGGAGGGTTAGGGTTAGGGTTAGGGTTAGGGTTAGGGTTAGGGTTAGGGTTAGGGTTAGGGTTAGGGTTAGGGTTAGGGTTAGGGTTAGGGTTAGGGTTAGGGGTTAGGGTTAGGGTTAGGGTTAGGGTTAGGGTTAGGTTAAGGGGATGAAAACCACCTATCGTCGCCCCCGACGATAACTTCAAAGGTGCATATCTCGGGAACGGAAGGTCGTAGAGACATGAAACCACCTTGTACCCCCCTATTTCCGGGTACGGGCTTTCCATTGGTACCACCCTCGAGCCTGTACAACGTTCGAGTCCGGAGATATGGCCGAAATAAAGTTTTTTTTTCCTGTATCTCCGGACAGGAAGGTCGTAGAGAGTCGTGGGTGGTACCGTTGGATGCAGAATGGTCGAATTATATTAGACGAACGTGGTTTCCAAGTGTCTAGGATGTACGGTTCGGGAGTTATTCAAGAAAAACGCTCGTCCAATCAGATCGCAGCATGCGAACCTGAGTGGAAAAATGACTAAGTGTCACAGCCGAAAAACTTCCTCCAGAAAGTAGTTAGGAGCACGTTTCAGACCATTTGGAGTCGATTGGTAGTGATTTTGCGAGATGTTTTTTCAAAATCATATATGGAGATAGGGTACGGAAGTAAGCTCTACCCCCCCATTTGTGTGTACCCCGAGTCCAACGGTACCAGCCTCGAGTCTGTAGGACTTAGGGTTCCGGAGTTATGAGCATTTCAAGTTCTCCCCATAGAAGCGAATGGGAGAGTGAAAATTTGACTAAGTGTGAGAGGCCAAAAGTATCCCCCAGAAAGTGGTTAGGAGCATGTTTCAGAGCCTTGTGAGTCGTTTGGACCCCACTTTTTGTGGTACTTTTTGAAAAGTTAGGGTTAGGTTTTTAGAGTTGGGAAGGGGTTAAAAGTGGGTTAGGGTTAGGGTTAGGGTTAGGGTTAGGGTTTAGGGTTAGGTTTAGGTTTAGGGTGTTAGGGTGTTAGGGTGTTAGGGTTAGGGTTAGGGTTAGGGTTAGGGTTAGGGTTAGGGTTAGGGTAAGGGGATGAAAACCACCTATCAGGGTTAGGGTTAGGGTTAGGGTTAGGGTTAGGGTTAGGGTTAGGGTTAGGGTTAGGGGGTTAGGGGTTAGGGGTTAGGGGTTAGGGTTAGGGTTAGGGTTAGGGTTAGGGTTAGGGTTAGGTTAAGGGGATGAAAACCACCTATCGTCGCCCCCGACGATAACTTCAAAGGTGCATATCTCGGGAACGGAAGGTCGTAGAGACATGAAACCACCTTGTACCCCCCTATTTCCGGGTACGGGCTTTCCATTGGTACCACCCTCGAGCCTGTACAACGTTCGAGTCCGGAGATATGGCCGAAATAAAGTTTTTTTTTCCTGTATCTCCGGACAGGAAGGTCGTAGAGAGTCGTGGGTGGTACCGTTGGATGCAGAATGGTCGAATTATATTAGACGAACGTGGTTTCCAAGTGTCTAGGATGTACGGTTCGGGAGTTATTCAAGAAAAACGCTCGTCCAATCAGATCGCAGCATGCGAACCTGAGTGGAAAAATGACTAAGTGTCACAGCCGAAAAACTTCCTCCAGAAAGTAGTTAGGAGCACGTTTCAGACCATTTGGAGTCGATTGGTAGTGATTTTGCGAGATGTTTTTTCAAAATCATATATGGAGATAGGGTACGGAAGTAAGCTCTACCCCCCCATTTGTGTGTACCCCGAGTCCAACGGTACCAGCCTCGAGTCTGTAGGACTTAGGGTTCCGGAGTTATGAGCATTTCAAGTTCTCCCCATAGAAGCGAATGGGAGAGTGAAAATTTGACTAAGTGTGAGAGGCCAAAAGTATCCCCCAGAAAGTGGTTAGGAGCATGTTTCAGAGCCTTGTGAGTCGTTTGGACCCCACTTTTTGTGGTACTTTTTGAAAAGTTAGGGTTAGGTTTTTAGAGTTGGGAAGGGGTTAAAAGTGGGTTAGGGTTAGGGTTAGGGTTAGGGTTAGGGTTTAGGGTTAGGTTTAGGTTTAGGGTGTTAGGGTGTTAGGGTGTTAGGGTTAGGGTTAGGGTTAGGGTTAGGGTTAGGGTTAGGGTTAGGGTAAGGGGATGAAAACCACCTATCAGGGTTAGGGTTAGGGTTAGGGTTAGGGTTAGGGTTAGGGTTAGGGTTAGGGGTTAGGGTTAGGGTTAGGGTTAGGGTTAGGGTTAGGGTTAGGGTTAGGGTTAGGGTTAGGGTTAGGGGTTAGGGTTAGGGTTAGGGTTAGGGTTAGGGTTAGGGGTTAGGGTTAGGGTTAGGGTTAGGGTTAGGGTTAGGGTTAGGGTTAGGGTTAGGGGTTAGGGTTAGGGTTAGGGTTAGGGTTAGGGTTAGGGTTAGGGTTAGGGTTAGGGTTAGGGTTAGGGTTAGGGTTAGGGTTAGGGTTAGGGTTAGGGTTAGGGTTAGGGTTAGGGTTAGGGTTAGGTTAAGGGGATGAAAACCACCTATCGTCGCCCCCGACGATAACTTCAAAGGTGCATATCTCGGGAACGGAAGGTCGTAGAGACATGAAACCACCTTGTACCCCCCTATTTCCGGGTACGGGCTTTCCATTGGTACCACCCTCGAGCCTGTACAACGTTCGAGTCCGGAGATATGGCCGAAATAAAGTTTTTTTTTCCTGTATCTCCGGACAGGAAGGTCGTAGAGAGTCGTGGGTGGTACCGTTGGATGCAGAATGGTCGAATTATATTAGACGAACGTGGTTTCCAAGTGTCTAGGATGTACGGTTCGGGAGTTATTCAAGAAAAACGCTCGTCCAATCAGATCGCAGCATGCGAACCTGAGTGGAAAAATGACTAAGTGTCACAGCCGAAAAACTTCCTCCAGAAAGTAGTTAGGAGCACGTTTCAGACCATTTGGAGTCGATTGGTAGTGATTTTGCGAGATGTTTTTTCAAAATCATATATGGAGATAGGGTACGGAAGTAAGCTCTACCCCCCCATTTGTGTGTACCCCGAGTCCAACGGTACCAGCCTCGAGTCTGTAGGACTTAGGGTTCCGGAGTTATGAGCATTTCAAGTTCTCCCCATAGAAGCGAATGGGAGAGTGAAAATTTGACTAAGTGTGAGAGGCCAAAAGTATCCCCCAGAAAGTGGTTAGGAGCATGTTTCAGAGCCTTGTGAGTCGTTTGGACCCCACTTTTTGTGGTACTTTTTGAAAAGTTAGGGTTAGGTTTTTAGAGTTGGGAAGGGGTTAAAAGTGGGTTAGGGTTAGGGTTAGGGTTAGGGTTAGGGTTTAGGGTTAGGTTTAGGTTTAGGGTGTTAGGGTGTTAGGGTGTTAGGGTTAGGGTTAGGGTTAGGGTTAGGGTTAGGGTTAGGGTTAGGGTAAGGGGAGGGTTAGGGTTAGGGTTAGGGTTAGGGTTAGGGTTAGGGTTAGGGTTAGGGTTAGGGTTAGGGTTAGGGTTAGGGTTAGGGTTAGGGTTAGGGTTAGGGTTAGGGGTTAGGGTTAGGGTTAGGGTTAGGGTTAGGGTTAGGGTTAGGGTTAGGGTTAGGGTTAGGGTTAGGGTTAGGGTTAGGGTTAGGGTTAGGGTTAGGGTTAGGGTTAGGGTTAGGGTTAGGGTTTGGGTTAGGGTTAGGGTTAGGGTTAGGGTTAGGGTTAGGGTTAGGGTTAGGGTTAGGGTTAGGGTTAGGGTTAGGGTTAGGGTTAGGTTAAGGGGATGAAAACCACCTATCGTCGCCCCCGACGATAACTTCAAAGGTGCATATCTCGGGAACGGAAGGTCGTAGAGACATGAAACCACCTTGTACCCCCCTATTTCCGGGTACGGGCTTTCCATTGGTACCACCCTCGAGCCTGTACAACGTTCGAGTCCGGAGATATGGCCGAAATAAAGTTTTTTTTTCCTGTATCTCCGGACAGGAAGGTCGTAGAGAGTCGTGGGTGGTACCGTTGGATGCAGAATGGTCGAATTATATTAGACGAACGTGGTTTCCAAGTGTCTAGGATGTACGGTTCGGGAGTTATTCAAGAAAAACGCTCGTCCAATCAGATCGCAGCATGCGAACCTGAGTGGAAAAATGACTAAGTGTCACAGCCGAAAAACTTCCTCCAGAAAGTAGTTAGGAGCACGTTTCAGACCATTTGGAGTCGATTGGTAGTGATTTTGCGAGATGTTTTTTCAAAATCATATATGGAGATAGGGTACGGAAGTAAGCTCTACCCCCCCATTTGTGTGTACCCCGAGTCCAACGGTACCAGCCTCGAGTCTGTAGGACTTAGGGTTCCGGAGTTATGAGCATTTCAAGTTCTCCCCATAGAAGCGAATGGGAGAGTGAAAATTTGACTAAGTGTGAGAGGCCAAAAGTATCCCCCAGAAAGTGGTTAGGAGCATGTTTCAGAGCCTTGTGAGTCGTTTGGACCCCACTTTTTGTGGTACTTTTTGAAAAGTTAGGGTTAGGTTTTTAGAGTTGGGAAGGGGTTAAAAGTGGGTTAGGGTTAGGGTTAGGGTTAGGGTTAGGGTTTAGGGTTAGGTTTAGGTTTAGGGTGTTAGGGTGTTAGGGTGTTAGGGTTAGGGTTAGGGTTAGGGTTAGGGTTAGGGTTAGGGTTAGGGTAAGGGGATGAAAACCACCTATCAGGGTTAGGGTTAGGGTTAGGGTTAGGGTTAGGGTTAGGGTTAGGGTTAGGGTTAGGGTTAGGTTAAGGGGATGAAAACCACCTATCGTCGCCCCCGACGATAACTTCAAAGGTGCATATCTCGGGAACGGAAGGTCGTAGAGACATGAAACCACCTTGTACCCCCCTATTTCCGGGTACGGGCTTTCCATTGGTACCACCCTCGAGCCTGTACAACGTTCGAGTCCGGAGATATGGCCGAAATAAAGTTTTTTTTTCCTGTATCTCCGGACAGGAAGGTCGTAGAGAGTCGTGGGTGGTACCGTTGGATGCAGAATGGTCGAATTATATTAGACGAACGTGGTTTCCAAGTGTCTAGGATGTACGGTTCGGGAGTTATTCAAGAAAAACGCTCGTCCAATCAGATCGCAGCATGCGAACCTGAGTGGAAAAATGACTAAGTGTCACAGCCGAAAAACTTCCTCCAGAAAGTAGTTAGGAGCACGTTTCAGACCATTTGGAGTCGATTGGTAGTGATTTTGCGAGATGTTTTTTCAAAATCATATATGGAGATAGGGTACGGAAGTAAGCTCTACCCCCCCATTTGTGTGTACCCCGAGTCCAACGGTACCAGCCTCGAGTCTGTAGGACTTAGGGTTCCGGAGTTATGAGCATTTCAAGTTCTCCCCATAGAAGCGAATGGGAGAGTGAAAATTTGACTAAGTGTGAGAGGCCAAAAGTATCCCCCAGAAAGTGGTTAGGAGCATGTTTCAGAGCCTTGTGAGTCGTTTGGACCCCACTTTTTGTGGTACTTTTTGAAAAGTTAGGGTTAGGTTTTTAGAGTTGGGAAGGGGTTAAAAGTGGGTTAGGGTTAGGGTTAGGGTTAGGGTTAGGGTTTAGGGTTAGGTTTAGGTTTAGGGTGTTAGGGTGTTAGGGTGTTAGGGTTAGGGTTAGGGTTAGGGTTAGGGTTAGGGTTAGGGTTAGGGTAAGGGGATGAAAACCACCTATCAGGGTTAGGGTTAGGGTTAGGGTTAGGGTTAGGGTTAGGGTTAGGGTTAGGGTTAGGGTTAGGGTTAGGTTAAGGGGATGAAAACCACCTATCGTCGCCCCCGACGATAACTTCAAAGGTGCATATCTCGGGAACGGAAGGTCGTAGAGACATGAAACCACCTTGTACCCCCCTATTTCCGGGTACGGGCTTTCCATTGGTACCACCCTCGAGCCTGTACAACGTTCGAGTCCGGAGATATGGCCGAAATAAAGTTTTTTTTTCCTGTATCTCCGGACAGGAAGGTCGTAGAGAGTCGTGGGTGGTACCGTTGGATGCAGAATGGTCGAATTATATTAGACGAACGTGGTTTCCAAGTGTCTAGGATGTACGGTTCGGGAGTTATTCAAGAAAAACGCTCGTCCAATCAGATCGCAG
>NW_024469791.1:0-2500 GCF_017976425.1 Toxotes jaculatrix
CTAACCCTAACCCTAACCCTAACCCTAACCCTAACCCTAACCCTAACCCTAACCCTAACCCTAACCCTAACCCTAACCCTAACCCTAACCCTAACCCTAACCTACCCTAACCCTAACCCTAACCCTAACCCTAACCCTAACCCTAACCCTAACCCTAACCCTAACCCTAACCCTAACCCTAACCCTAACCCTAACCCTAACCCTAACCCTAACCCTAACCAACCCTAACCCTAACCCTAACCCTAACCCTAACCCTAACCCTAACCCTAACCCTAACCCTAACCCTAACCCTAACCCTAACCCTAACCCTAACCCTAACCCTAACCCTAACCCTAACCCTAACCCTAACCCTAACCCTAACCCTAACCCTAACCCTAACCCTAACCCTAACCCTAACCCTAACCCTAACCCTAACCCTAACCCTAACCCTAACCCTAACCCTAACCCTAACCCTAACCCTAACCCTAACCCTAACCCTAACCCTAACCCTAACCCTAACCCTAACCCTAACCCTAACCCTAACCCTAACCCTAACCCTAACCCTAACCCTAACCCTAACCCTAACCCTAACCCTAACCCTAACCCTAACCCTAACCCTAACCCTAACCCTAACCCTAACCCTAACCCTAACCCTAACCCTAACCCTAACCCTAACCCTAACCCTAACCCTAACCCTAACCCTAACCCTAACCCTAACCCTAACCCTAACCCTAACCCTAACCCTAACCCTAACCCTAACCCTAACCCTAACCCTAACCCTAACCTAACCCTAACCCTAACCCTAACCCTAACCCTAACCCTAACCCTAACCCTAACCCTAACCCTAACCCTAACCCTAACCCTAACCCTAACCCTAACCCTAACCCTAACCCTAACCCTAACCCTAACCCTAACCCCTAACCCTAACCCTAACCCTAACCCTAACCCTAACCCTAACCCTAACCCTAACCCTAACCCTAACCCTAACCCTAACCCTAACCCTAACCCTAACCCTAACCCTAACCCTAACCCTAACCCTAACCCTAACCCTAACCCTAACCCTAACCCTAACCCTAACCCTAACCCTAACCCTAACCCTAACCCTAACCCTAACCCTAACCCTAACCCTAACCCTAACCCTAACCCTAACCCTAACCCTAACCCTAACCCTAACCCTAACCCTAACCCTAACCCTAACCCTAACCCTAACCCTAACCCTAACCCTAACCCTAACCCTAACCCTAACCCTAACCCTAACCCTAACCCTAACCCTAACCCTAACCCTAACCCTAACCCTAACCCTAACCCTAACCCTAACCCTAACCCTAACCCTAACCCTAACCCTAACCCTAACCCTAACCCTAACCCTAACCCTAACCCTAACCCTAACCCTAACCCTAACCCTAACCCTAACCCTAACCCTAACCCTAACCCTAACCCTAACCCTAACCCTAACCCTAACCCTAACCCTAACCCTAACCCTAACCCTAACCCTAACCCTAACCCTAACCCTAACCCTAACCCTAACCCTAACCCTAACCCTAACCCTAACCCTAACCCTAACCCTAACCCTAACCCTAACCCTAACCCTAACCCTAACCCTAACCCTAACCCTAACCCTAACCCTAACCCTAACCCTAACCCTAACCCTAACCCTAACCCTAACCCTAACCCTAACCCTAACCCTAACCCTAACCCTAACCCTAACCCTAACCCTAACCCTAACCCTAACCCTAACCCTAACCCTAACCCTAACCCTAACCCTAACCCTAACCCTAACCCTAACCCTAACCCTAACCCTAACCCTAACCCTAACCCTAACCCTAACCCTAACCCTAACCCTAACCCTAACCCTAACCCTAACCCTAACCCTAACCCTAACCCTAACCCTAACCCTAACCCTAACCCTAACCCTAACCCTAACCCTAACCCTAACCCTAACCCTAACCCTAACCCTAACCCTAACCCTAACCCTAACCCTAACCCTAACCCTAACCCTAACCCTAACCCTAACCCTAACCCTAACCCTAACCCTAACCCTAACCCTAACCCTAACCCTAACCCTAACCCTAACCCTAACCCTAACCCTAACCCTAACCCTAACCCTAACCCTAACCCTAACCCTAACCCTAACCCTAACCCTAACCCTAACCCTAACCCTAACCCTAACCCTAACCCTAACCCTAACCCTAACCCTAACCCTAACCCTAACCCTAACCCTAACCCTAACCCTAACCCTAACCCTAACCCTAACCCTAACCCTAACCCTAACCCTAACCCTAACCCTAACCCTAACCCTAACCCTAACCCTAACCCTAACCCTAACCCTAACCCTAACCCTAACCCTAACCCTAACCCTAACCCTAACCCTAACCCTAACCCTAACCCTAACCCTAACCCTAACCCTAACCCTAACCCTAACCCTAACCCTAACCCTAACCCTAACCCTAACCCTAACCCTAACCCTAACCCTAACCCTAACCCTAACCCTAACCCTAACCCTAACCCTAACCCTAACCCT
>NW_024469791.1:32500-37500 GCF_017976425.1 Toxotes jaculatrix
TTTTTTGCACAAAGTGTCTCCACGGACCTCCAGGGGACCAAGGGGGCCGACGCGGGAGACTTACCCGGGGATGGGTGCCTGATCCTGGGTAACGTCCTTCCAAAAGCCCGTGGAGCTCCACCACACTTGACTTGAGTCGAGTTCAGAAGTTGGAACGGTGGAGCGATGCTGCCATCTAGTGGCCCTTCCAATATTCCAAAAAACCACTTCCACCTTCCAACTTCCAAAACCCAAAATCAATGTTAGTAGATAGAGACATGGCTTCAGATTATGGAATCATCCAATTTAAAATTGACGGGCCATCCAAAAACCCTACCCCTAACCCTAACCCTAACCCTAACCCTAACCCTAGAGCACCACCTGTCTCCAATTGGAGACAGGCACCAACCCCTCGACCTAACCCTAACCCCTAACCCCTAACCCCTAACCCTAACCCTTAACCTAACCCTAACCCTAACCCTAACCCTCATTTTCATGTTGATGGCTACTTATTGCATGTAGATCTCCATATATGATTTTGAAAAAACATCTCGCAAAATCACTACCAATCGACTCCAAATGGTCTGAAACGTGCTCCTAACTACTTTCTGGAGGAAGTTTTTCGGCTGTGACACTTAGTCATTTTTCCACTCAGGTTCGCATGCTGCGATCTGATTGGACGAGCGTTTTTCTTGAATAACTCCCGAACCGTACATCCTAGACACTTGGAAACCACGTTCGTCTAATATAATTCGACCATTCTGCATCCAACGGTACCACCCACGACTCTCTACGACCTTCCTGTCCGGAGATACAGGAAAAACAAACTTTATTTCGGCCATATCTCCGGACTCGAACGTTGTACAGGCTCGAGGGTGGTACCAATGGAAAGCCCGTACCCGAAAATAGGGGGGTACAAGGTGGTTTCATGTCTCTACAACCTTCCGTTCCCGACATATGCACCTTTGAAGTTATCGTCGGGGGCGACGATAGGTGGTTTTCATCCCCTTAACCTAACCCTAACCCTAACCCTAACCCTAACCCTAACCCTAACCCCTAACCCCTAACCCAACCCTAACCCTAACCCTAACCCCTAACCCTAACCCTAACCCTAACCCTAACCCTAACCCTAACCCTAACCCTAACCCAACCCTAACCCTAACCCTAACCCTAACCCTAACCCTAACCCTAACCCTAACCCTAACCCACTTTAATTATTTATTTTAGCCCCAACCCTAATTAATAATCCTAACCCTAAAGAAAGAGAGATCCCCACACCTAACCCTAACCCTAACCCTCATTTTCATGTTGATGGCTACTTATTGCATGTAGATCTCCATATATGATTTTGAAAAAACATCTCGCAAAATCACTACCAATCGACTCCAAATGGTCTGAAACGTGCTCCTAACTACTTTCTGGAGGAAGTTTTTCGGCTGTGACACTTAGTCATTTTTCCACTCAGGTTCGCATGCTGCGATCTGATTGGACGAGCGTTTTTCTTGAATAACTCCCGAACCGTACATCCTAGACACTTGGAAACCACGTTCGTCTAATATAATTCGACCATTCTGCATCCAACGGTACCACCCACGACTCTCTACGACCTTCCTGTCCGGAGATACAGGAAAAACAAACTTTATTTCGGCCATATCTCCGGACTCGAACGTTGTACAGGCTCGAGGGTGGTACCAATGGAAAGCCCGTACCCGGAAATAGGGGGGTACAAGGTGGTTTCATGTCTCTACGACCTTCCGTTCCCGAGATATGCACCTTTGAAGTTATCGTCGGGGGCGACGATAGGTGGTTTTCATCCCCTTAACCTAACCCCTAACCCCTAACCCCTAACCCTAACCCTAACCCTAACCCTAACCCTAACCCTAACCCTAACCCTAACCCTAACCCCTAACCCTAACCCTAACCCTAACCCTAACCCTAACCCTAACCCCTTCATCCCCTTAACCCTAACCCTAACCCTAACCCTAACCCTAACCCTAACCCTAACCCTAATTAATAATCCTAACCCTAAAGAAAGAGAGATCCCCACACCTAACCCTAACCCTAACCCTCATTTTCATGTTGATGGCTACTTATTGCATGTAGATCTCCATATATGATTTTGAAAAAACATCTCGCAAAATCACTACCAATCGACTCCAAATGGTCTGAAACGTGCTCCTAACTACTTTCTGGAGGAAGTTTTTCGGCTGTGACACTTAGTCATTTTTCCACTCAGGTTCGCATGCTGCGATCTGATTGGACGAGCGTTTTTCTTGAATAACTCCCGAACCGTACATCCTAGACACTTGGAAACCACGTTCGTCTAATATAATTCGACCATTCTGCATCCAACGGTACCACCCACGACTCTCTACGACCTTCCTGTCCGGAGATACAGGAAAAACAAACTTTATTTCGCCCATATCTCCGGACTCGAACGTTGTACAGGCTCGAGGGTGGTACCAATGGAAAGCCCGTACCCGAAAATAGGGGGGTACAAGGTGGTTTCATGTCTCTACGACCTTCCGTTCCCGACATATGCACCTTTGAAGTTATCGTCGGGGGCGACGATAGGTGGTTTTCATCCCCTAACCCTAACCCTAACCCTAACCCTAACCCTAACCCTAACCCTAACCCTAACCCCTAACCCCTAACCCTAACCCTAACCCCCTAACCCTAACCCTAACCCTCCTAACCCTAACCCTAACCCTAACCCTAACCCTAACCCCTAACCCCTAACCCTAACCCTAACCCTAACCCTAACCCTAACCCTAACCCTAACCCTAACCCTAACCCCTAACCCTAACCCTAACCCTAACCCTAACCCTAACCCCTTCATCCCCTTAACCCTAACCCTAACCCTAACCCTAACCCTAACCCTAACCCTAACCCTAACCCTAATTAATAATCCTAACCCTAAAGAAAGAGAGATCCCCACACCTAACCCTAACCCTAACCCTCATTTTCATGTTGATGGCTACTTATTGCATGTAGATCTCCATATATGATTTTGAAAAAACATCTCGCAAAATCACTACCAATCGACTCCAAATGGTCTGAAACGTGCTCCTAACTACTTTCTGGAGGAAGTTTTTCGGCTGTGACACTTAGTCATTTTTCCACTCAGGTTCGCATGCTGCGATCTGATTGGACGAGCGTTTTTCTTGAATAACTCCCGAACCGTACATCCTAGACACTTGGAAACCACGTTCGTCTAATATAATTCGACCATTCTGCATCCAACGGTACCACCCACGACTCTCTACGACCTTCCTGTCCGGAGATACAGGAAAAACAAACTTTATTTCGCCCATATCTCCGGACTCGAACGTTGTACAGGCTCGAGGGTGGTACCAATGGAAAGCCCGTACCCGAAAATAGGGGGGTACAAGGTGGTTTCATGTCTCTACGACCTTCCGTTCCCGACATATGCACCTTTGAAGTTATCGTCGGGGGCGACGATAGGTGGTTTTCATCCCCTTAACCTAACCCTAACCCTAACCCTAACCCCTAACCCTAACCCTAACCCTAACCCTAAACCCTAACCCTAACCCTAACCCTAACCCTAACCCTAACCCCTAACCCTAACCCTAACCCTAACCCTAACCCTAACCCAAAATCAATGTTAGTAGATAGAGACATGGCTTCAGATTATGGAATCATCCAATTTAAAATTGACGGGCCATCCAAAAACCCTACCCCTAACCCTAACCCTAACCCTAACCCTAACCCTAACCCGAAGTTATCGTCGGGGGCGACGATAGGTGGTTTTCATCCCCTTAACCTAACCCTAACCCTAAGCCCCAACCCTAATTAATAATCCTAACCCTAAAGAAAGAGAGATCCCCACACCTAACCCTAACCCTAACCCTCATTTTCATGTTGATGGCTACTTATTGCATGTAGATCTCCATATATGATTTTGAAAAAACATCTCGCAAAATCACTACCAATCGACTCCAAATGGTCTGAAACGTGCTCCTAACTACTTTCTGGAGGAAGTTTTTCGGCTGTGACACTTAGTCATTTTTCCACTCAGGTTCGCATGCTGCGATCTGATTGGACGAGCGTTTTTCTTGAATAACTCCCGAACCGTACATCCTAGACACTTGGAAACCACGTTCGTCTAATATAATTCGACCATTCTGCATCCAACGGTACCACCCACGACTCTCTACGACCTTCCTGTCCGGAGATACAGGAAAAACAAACTTTATTTCGCCCATATCTCCGGACTCGAACGTTGTACAGGCTCGAGGGTGGTACCAATGGAAAGCCCGTACCCGAAAATAGGGGGGTACAAGGTGGTTTCATGTCTCTACGACCTTCCGTTCCCGAGATATGCACCTTTGAAGTTATCGTCGGGGGCGACGATAGGTGGTTTTCATCCCCTTAACCTAACCCCTAACCCTAACCCTAACCCTAACCCTAACCCAAAATCAATGTTAGTAGATAGAGACATGGCTTCAGATTATGGAATCATCCAATTTAAAATTGACGGGCCATCCAAAAACCCTACCCCTAACCCTAACCCTAACCCTAACCCTAACCCTAACCCGAAGTTATCGTCGGGGGCGACGATAGGTGGTTTTCATCCCCTTAACCTAACCCTAACCCTAAGCCCCAACCCTAATTAATAATCCTAACCCTAAAGAAAGAGAGATCCCCACACCTAACCCTAACCCTAACCCTCATTTTCATGTTGATGGCTACTTATTGCATGTAGATCTCCATATATGATTTTGAAAAAACATCTCGCAAAATCACTACCAATCGACTCCAAATGGTCTGAAACGTGCTCCTAACTACTTTCTGGAGGAAGTTTTTCGGCTGTGACACTTAGTCATTTTTCCACTCAGGTTCGCATGCTGCGATCTGATTGGACGAGCGTTTTTCTTGAATAACTCCCGAACCGTACATCCTAGACACTTGGAAACCACGTTCGTCTAATATAATTCGACCATTCTGCATCCAACGGTACCACCCACGACTCTCTACGACCTTCCTGTCCGGAGATACAG
>NW_024469791.1:50000-126017 GCF_017976425.1 Toxotes jaculatrix
AATTGGACAAGGGAAATTAGTTGAAGGGAAGCCACAGAGCGAAGCAGAAGCAAGACAGAGTGCAAGAGAGCAAGATAGAGTAAAAGGGGAAAACACAAAGAGGGGAAAAGGTGCCGGGGCCTGAGGAAGGCCTAATATGGCCGAAACGTTGCCCCTAGGCACCTATAAACAAAAATAAACAAAAACAAAACAAAGAGTAAAGGGCAAGTACGCCAATTAATGAAACCAAGTGAAGGGATGTAAAACCAAGTGTGTGAATGTAAAACTAAGTGAGTGTGAATGTAAACCTAAATGTAGATGTAACCTATGCTAAGAGCTAATTGTGGCTAATTTTTTGAAACCATAGCAAATATGCTAACTAACTAAAACCAAATAAGGGAAGTTAAACTAAACTAAATTAAAACTAAACAAAGTATAAGTTAAATGAAACTATATTAAAACTAAACTAAGGAAAGCTAAGATTTGGCTAATGTTTTAAACCGGGGGCCACTTATAGGGTGGTGGCCAGGACCTAGGGAAGGACCGTGCACCTTCCATTCCCTTAGGGGAGTGGCTTCAGACACTCACACCTAACCCTAACCCTAACCCTAACCCTAACCCCTAACCCTAACCCTAACCCTAACCCTAACCCCTAACCCTAACCCTAACCCTAACCCTAACCCCTAACCCTAACCCTAACCCTAACCCTAACCCTAACCCTGGTTTTCATCCCCTTAACCTAACCCTAACCCTAACCCTAACCCTAACCCCTAACCCTAACCCTAACCCTAACCCTATGTCATTAGTCATTTTCATGTTGATGGCTACTTATTGCATGTAGATCTCCATATATGATTTTGAAAAAACATCTCGCAAAATCACTACCAATCGACTCCAAATGGTCTGAAACGTGCTCCTAACTACTTTCTGGAGGAAGTTTTTCGGCTGTGACACTTAGTCATTTTTCCACTCAGGTTCGCATGCTGCGATCTGATTGGACGAGCGTTTTTCTTGAATAACTCCCGAACCGTACATCCTAGACACTTGGAAACCACGTTCGTCTAATATAATTCGACCATTCTGCATCCAACGGTACCACCCACGACTCTCTACGACCTTCCTGTCCGGAGATACAGGAAAAACAAACTTTATTTCGGCCATATCTCCGGACTCGAACGTTGTACAGGCTCGAGGGTGGTACCAATGGAAAGCCCGTACCCAAAAATAGGGGGGTACAAGGTGGTTTCATGTCTCTACGACCTTCCGTTCCCGAGATATGCACCTTTGAAGTTATCGTCGGGGGCGACGATAGGTGGTTTTCATCCCCTTAACCTAACCCTAACCCTAACCCTAACCCTAACCCTAACCCTAACCCTAACCCTAAAGAAAAGAAAACCCTAGTTGGTATGCCTAACCCTAACCCTAACCCTAACCCTAGCTTTACTCTAACCCTGGACCTTCTGGAGGATACGCTAAATAAATAAAGAAAGAAAGAAAGAAGCCAAAATAAAACAAAGCCAAAATAATACCCCAAAGCAAAAATAAATGGGAAGAGCAAAATCCAAAACAAGGTAGAGGTAAATGAAGGTAGAGTTTGGCTAAGGCAAAGTAATGGGGAGGGTGAATTGGAAAGAGAAAAAACTTAAGAGGGATTTAAAACCAAAATTGGATAAAACAGAAGTGGAAAAAGAGGTAGAGTCTGGGGAACACAAAACAGTATAAATTGGACAAGGGAAATTAGTTGAAGGGAAGCCACAGAGCGAAGCAGAAGCAAGACAGAGTGCAAGAGAGCAAGATAGAGTAAAAGGGGAAAACACAAAGAGGGGAAAAGGTGCCGGGGCCTGAGGAAGGCCTAATATGGCCGAAACGTTGCCCCTAGGCACCTATAAACAAAAATAAACAAAAACAAAACAAAGAGTAAAGGGCAAGTACGCCAATTAATGAAACCAAGTGAAGGGATGTAAAA
The DNA here is from genome assembly GCF_017976425.1 of Toxotes jaculatrix. Classification (NCBI taxonomy): domain Eukaryota; kingdom Metazoa; phylum Chordata; class Actinopteri; family Toxotidae; genus Toxotes; species Toxotes jaculatrix. The sequence continues at coordinate 51,946 of NW_024469791.1, forward strand.
CCAAGTGTGTGAATGTAAAACTAAGTGAGTGTGAATGTAAACCTAAATGTAGATGTAACCTATGCTAAGAGCTAATTGTGGCTAATTTTTTGAAACCATAGCAAATATGCTAACTAACTAAAACCAAATAAGGGAAGTTAAACTAAACTAAATTAAAACTAAACAAAGTATAAGTTAAATGAAACTATATTAAAACTAAACTAAGGAAAGCTAAGATTTGGCTAATGTTTTAAACCGGGGGCCACTTATAGGGTGGTGGCCAGGACCTAGGGAAGGACCGTGCACCTTCCATTCCCTTAGGGGAGTGGCTTCAGACACTCACACCTAACCAGCCAGTGCCTCCCTAGTGTCCTGGTCACTGCCCTGGACCCCCGACCCCAGTTTTCTAACCCTAACCTTAACCACACCCTAAAGAAAAGAAAACCCTAGTTGGTATGCCTAACCCTAACCCTAACCCTAACCCTAGCTTTACTCTAACCCTGGACCTTCTGGAGGATACGCTAAATAAATAAAGAAAGAAAGAAAGAAGCCAAAATAAAACAAAGCCAAAATAATACCCCAAAGCAAAAATAAATGGGAAGAGCAAAATCCAAAACAAGGTAGAGGTAAATGAAGGTAGAGTTTGGCTAAGGCAAAGTAATGGGGAGGGTGAATTGGAAAGAGAAAAAACTTAAGAGGGATTTAAAACCAAAATTGGATAAAACAGAAGTGGAAAAAGAGGTAGAGTCTGGGGAACACAAAACAGTATAAATTGGACAAGGGAAATTAGTTGAAGGGAAGCCACAGAGCGAAGCAGAAGCAAGACAGAGTGCAAGAGAGCAAGATAGAGTAAAAGGGGAAAACACAAAGAGGGGAAAAGGTGCCGGGGCCTGAGGAAGGCCTAATATGGCCGAAACGTTGCCCCTAGGCACCTATAAACAAAAATAAACAAAAACAAAACAAAGAGTAAAGGGCAAGTACGCCAATTAATGAAACCAAGTGAAGGGATGTAAAACCAAGTGTGTGAATGTAAAACTAAGTGAGTGTGAATGTAAACCTAAATGTAGATGTAACCTATGCTAAGAGCTAATTGTGGCTAATTTTTTGAAACCATAGCAAATATGCTAACTAACTAAAACCAAATAAGGGAAGTTAAACTAAACTAAATTAAAACTAAACAAAGTATAAGTTAAATGAAACTATATTAAAACTAAACTAAGGAAAGCTAAGATTTGGCTAATGTTTTAAACCGGGGGCCACTTATAGGGTGGTGGCCAGGACCTAGGGAAGGACCGTGCACCTTCCATTCCCTTAGGGGAGTGGCTTCAGACACTCACACCTAACCAGCCAGTGCCTCCCTAGTGTCCTGGTCACTGCCCTGGACCCCCGACCCCAGTTTTCTAACCCTAACCTTAACCACACCCTAAAGAAAAGAAAACCCTAGTTGGTATGCCTAACCCTAACCCTAACCCTAACCCTAGCTTTACTCTAACCCTGGACCTTCTGGAGGATACGCTAAATAAATAAAGAAAGAAAGAAAGAAGCCAAAATAAAACAAAGCCAAAATAATACCCCAAAGCAAAAATAAATGGGAAGAGCAAAATCCAAAACAAGGTAGAGGTAAATGAAGGTAGAGTTTGGCTAAGGCAAAGTAATGGGGAGGGTGAATTGGAAAGAGAAAAAACTTAAGAGGGATTTAAAACCAAAATTGGATAAAACAGAAGTGGAAAAAGAGGTAGAGTCTGGGGAACACAAAACAGTATAAATTGGACAAGGGAAATTAGTTGAAGGGAAGCCACAGAGCGAAGCAGAAGCAAGACAGAGTGCAAGAGAGCAAGATAGAGTAAAAGGGGAAAACACAAAGAGGGGAAAAGGTGCCGGGGCCTGAGGAAGGCCTAATATGGCCGAAACGTTGCCCCTAGGCACCTATAAACAAAAATAAACAAAAACAAAACAAAGAGTAAAGGGCAAGTACGCCAATTAATGAAACCAAGTGAAGGGATGTAAAACCAAGTGTGTGAATGTAAAACTAAGTGAGTGTGAATGTAAACCTAAATGTAGATGTAACCTATGCTAAGAGCTAATTGTGGCTAATTTTTTGAAACCATAGCAAATATGCTAACTAACTAAAACCAAATAAGGGAAGTTAAACTAAACTAAATTAAAACTAAACAAAGTATAAGTTAAATGAAACTATATTAAAACTAAACTAAGGAAAGCTAAGATTTGGCTAATGTTTTAAACCGGGGGCCACTTATAGGGTGGTGGCCAGGACCTAGGGAAGGACCGTGCACCTTCCATTCCCTTAGGGGAGTGGCTTCAGACACTCACACCTAACCCTAACCCTAACCCTAACCCTAACCCCTAACCCTAACCCTAACCCTAACCCTAACCCCTAACCCTAACCCTAACCCTAACCCTAACCCTAACCCTGGTTTTCATCCCCTTAACCTAACCCTAACCCTAACCCTAACCCTAACCCCTAACCCTAACCCTAACCCTAACCCTAACCCTATGTCATTAGTCATTTTCATGTTGATGGCTACTTATTGCATGTAGATCTCCATATATGATTTTGAAAAAACATCTCGCAAAATCACTACCAATCGACTCCAAATGGTCTGAAACGTGCTCCTAACTACTTTCTGGAGGAAGTTTTTCGGCTGTGACACTTAGTCATTTTTCCACTCAGGTTCGCATGCTGCGATCTGATTGGACGAGCGTTTTTCTTGAATAACTCCCGAACCGTACATCCTAGACACTTGGAAACCACGTTCGTCTAATATAATTCGACCATTCTGCATCCAACGGTACCACCCACGACTCTCTACGACCTTCCTGTCCGGAGATACAGGAAAAACAAACTTTATTTCGGCCATATCTCCGGACTCGAACGTTGTACAGGCTCGAGGGTGGTACCAATGGAAAGCCCGTACCCAAAAATAGGGGGGTACAAGGTGGTTTCATGTCTCTACGACCTTCCGTTCCCGAGATATGCACCTTTGAAGTTATCGTCGGGGGCGACGATAGGTGGTTTTCATCCCCTTAACCTAACCCTAACCCTAACCCCCTAACCCTAACCCTAACCCTAACCCTAGGTGGTTTTCATCCCCTTAACCCTAACCCTAACCCTAACCCTAACCCTAACCCGAGATATGCACCTTTGACGTTATCGTCGGGGGCGACGATAGGTGGTTTTCATCCCCTTAACCCTAACCCTAACCCTAACCCTAACCCTAAACCCTAAACCCTAAACCCTAAACCCTAACCCTAACCCTAACCTTCCATTCCCTTAGGGGAGTGGCTTCAGACACCCACACCTAACCCTAACCCCTAACCCCTAACCCCTAACCCTAAGATTCCATTATTATGTCATTAGTCATTTTCATGTTGATGGCTACTTATTGCATGTAGATCTCCATATATGATTTTGAAAAAACATCTCGCAAAATCACTACCAATCGACTCCAAATGGTCTGAAACGTGCTCCTAACTACTTTCTGGAGGAAGTTTTTCGGCTGTGACACTTAGTCATTTTTCCACTCAGGTTCGCATGCTGCGATCTGATTGGACGAGCGTTTTTCTTGAATAACTCCCGAACCGTACATCCTAGACACTTGGAAACCACGTTCGTCTAATATAATTCGACCATTCTGCATCCAACGGTACCACCCACGACTCTCTACGACCTTCCTGTCCGGAGATACAGGAAAAACAAACTTTATTTCGGCCATATCTCCGGACTCGAACGTTGTACAGGCTCGAGGGTGGTACCAATGGAAAGCCCGTACCCGAAAATAGGGGGGTACAAGGTGGTTTCATGTCTCTACGACCTTCCGTTCCCGAGATATGCACCTTTGACGTTATCGTCGGGGGCGACGATAGGTGGTTTTCATCCCCTTAACCTAACCCTAACCCTAACCCTAACCCTAACCCCCTAACCCCCTAACCCCCTAACCCTAACCCTAACCCGTACATCCTAGACACTTGGAAACCACGTTCGTCTAATATAATTCGACCATTCTGCATCCAACGGTACCACCCACGACTCTCTACGACCTTCCTGTCCGGAGATACAGGAAAAACAAACTTTATTTCGCCCATATCTCCGGACTCGAACGTTGTACAGGCTCGAGGGTGGTACCAATGGAAAGCCCGTACCCGAAAATAGGGGGGTACAAGGTGGTTTCATGTCTCTACGACCTTCCGTTCCCGAGATATGCACCTTTGAAGTTATCGTCGGGGGCGACGATAGGTGGTTTTCATCCCCTTAACCCTAACCCTAACCCTAACCCTAACCCTGACGATAGGTGGTTTTCATCCCCTTAACCCTAACCCTAACCCTAACCCTAACCCTAACCCTAACCTCCTGATCTCCTTTTAGGAGAGCAGGCTTTTTACCTAACTCCTAACCCTAACCCTAACCCTAACCACATTGTATTCTTCTAACCCTAACCTTAACCTATTAATTATTTATTTTAGTCCAAATCCTAATTCATAATCCTAACCTTAACCACTTTAATTATTTATTTTAGCCCCAACCCTAATTAATAATCCTAACCCTAAAGAAAGAGAGATCCCCACACCTAACCCTAACCCTAACCCTCATTTTCATGTTGATGGCTACTTATTGCATGTAGATCTCCATATATGATTTTGAAAAAACATCTCGCAAAATCACTACCAATCGACTCCAAATGGTCTGAAACGTGCTCCTAACTACTTTCTGGAGGAAGTTTTTCGGCTGTGACACTTAGTCATTTTTCCACTCAGGTTCGCATGCTGCGATCTGATTGGACGAGCGTTTTTCTTGAATAACTCCCGAACCGTACATCCTAGACACTTGGAAACCACGTTCGTCTAATATAATTCGACCATTCTGCATCCAACGGTACCACCCACGACTCTCTACGACCTTCCTGTCCGGAGATACAGGAAAAACAAACTTTATTTCGCCCATATCTCCGGACTCGAACGTTGTACAGGCTCGAGGGTGGTACCAATGGAAAGCCCGTACCCGAAAATAGGGGGGTACAAGGTGGTTTCATGTCTCTACGACCTTCCGTTCCCGAGATATGCACCTTTGAAGTTATCGTCGGGGGCGACGATAGGTGGTTTTCATCCCCTTAACCCTAACCCTAACCCTAACCCTAAAAAGGGGAAGCCCTTATCTGACACATGGGCTCATTTTATAGAGCGCACTGAGACGAACGCATAGCTCTACTTCTCGTCTCTCTATGACTTTGCGAAAGTGGGTATATTGAGTTTATGGAAGATGACCCATTTCTCCTTCTGCGAACACTCTGCCACTTTGAAAAATATACCAAAAAATCGGGCTCTTTTTTCTGATTTCTCTGATATCAATTTTGTCCAGATCGGACAATGTATCTGCAAAACCTAATAAAAAATGAACACCAGGTGGCGCTGGACCTACAAAGATTGAATTTTGGAAGTTTTTCCATATTTCCATATATTGTAATATATTTTTTGAACGAAACCCTAACTTTTTTTATTGTTCAAATTTCTGCATTTAAACATTGGTAAAATATCTATGACACGTAGCAAATAAGAATTATGACCATTTCTTGCCACTTTTAATACATTTGAACATCTTCCATATTCCAAGCCCCATTCATCCCTATGGGTTCCAAAAACTGAAGTCCACTATTTCACACAAAATAGCATGGGAAAGGCATAATCTCAACTCAACATGACCCCACAATCCTCTTTTGTCTTATTCTCAGTGTGTGAGGGGTGTTTTTTTTGTGACTTTCAGGGCATTTGCACACATTCCATGTTCCAAGTCCCATACATCCCTATGGGTTCCAAAAACTGAAGTTCACTATTTCACACAAAATTGCATGGTAAAGACATAATCTCAACTCAACATGACCCCACAACCCTCTTTTGTCTTATTCTCAGTGTGTTTTTTGCCATCCTGACAACATTTGCACACATTCCATGTTCCAAGTCCCATACATCCCTATGGGTTCCAAAAACTGAAGTTCACTATTTCACACAAAATAGCGTGGTAAAGGCATAATCTCAACTCAACATGACCCCACAACCCTCTTTTGTCTTATTCTCAGTGTGTTTTTTGCCATCCTGACAACATTTGCACACATTCCATGTTCCAAGTCCCATACATCCCTATGGGTTCCAAAAACTGAAGTTCACTATTTCACACAAAATAGCGTGGTAAAGGCATAATCTCAACTCAACATGACCCCACAACCCTCTTTTGTCTTATTCTCAGTGTGTTTTTTGCCATCCTGACAACATTTGCACACATTCCATGTTCCAAGCCCCATACATCCCTATGGGTTCCAAAAACTGAAGTTCACTTTTTCACACAAAATAGCATGGTAAAGGCATTATCTCAACTAAACATAACCCCACAACCCCCTTTGGTCGTATTTTGTGTGAATTTTATTACTTTAAGAGCATTTGCACATATTCCATGTTCCAAGCCCCATTCATCCCTATGGGACCAAAAACTGAAGTTCACTATTTCACACAAAATAGCATGGGAAAGGCATAATCTCAACTCAACATGACCCCACAACCCTCTGTATCATATTTTCAGTGTTTTTTTTGCCATCCTGACAACATTTGCACACATTCCATGTTCCAAGCCCCATACATCCCTATGGGTTCCAAAAACTGAAGTTCACTTTTTCACACAAAATAGCATGGTAAAGGCATTATCTCAACTAAACATAACCCCACAACCCCCTTTGGTCGTATTTTGTGTGAATTTTATTACTTTAAGAGCATTTGCACATATTCCATGTTCCAAGCCCCATTCATCCCTATGGGGCCAAAAACTGAAGTCCACTATTTCACACAAAATAGCATGGTAAAGGCATAATCTCAACTCAACATGACCCCACAACCCTCTTTTGTCTTATTCTCAGTGTGTGAGGGGTGTTTTTTTGTGACTTTAAGGGCATTTGCACATATTCCATGTTCCAAGCCCCATACATCCCTATGGGTTCCAAAAACTGACGTTCACTTTTTCACACAAAATAGCATGGTAAAGGCATTATCTCGACAAAACATAACCCCACAACCCCCTTTGGTCGTATTTTGTGTGAATTTTATTACTTTAAGAGCATTTGCACATATTCCATGTTCCAAGCCCCATTCATCCCTATGGGGCCAAAAACTGAAGTTCACTATTTCACACAAAATAGCATGGTAAAGGCATTATCTCAACTAAACATAACCCCACAACCCCTTTTGGTCGTACTTTGTGTGAATTTTATTACTTTAAGAGCATTTGCACATATTCCATGTTCCAAGCCCCATTCATCCCTATGGGGCCAAAAACTGAAGTTCACTATTTCACACAAAATAGCATGGGAAAGGCATAATCTCAACTCAACATGACCCCACAACCCTCTTTTGTCTTATTCTCAGTGTGTTTTTTGCCATCCTGACAACATTTGCACACATTCCATGTTCCAAGTCCCATACATCCCTATGGGTTCCAAAAACTGAAGTTCACTATTTCACACAAAATAGCGTGGTAAAGGCATAATCTCAACTCAACATGACCCCACAACCCTCTTTTGTCTTATTCTCAGTGTGTTTTTTGCCATCCTGACAACATTTGCACACATTCCATGTTCCAAGCCCCATACATCCCTATGGGTTCCAAAAACTGAAGTTCACTTTTTCACACAAAATAGCATGGTAAAGGCATTATCTCAACTAAACATAACCCCACAACCCCCTTTGGTCGTATTTTGTGTGAATTTTATTACTTTAAGAGCATTTGCACATATTCCATGTTCCAAGCCCCATTCATCCCTATGGGGCCAAAAACTGAAGTTCACTATTTCACACAAAATAGCATGGGAAAGGCATAATCTCAACTCAACATGACCCCACAACCCTCTGTATCATATTTTCAGTGTTTTTTTTGCCATCCTGACAACATTTGCACACATTCCATGTTCCAAGCCCCATACATCCCTATGGGTTCCAAAAACTGAAGTTCACTTTTTCACACAAAATAGCATGGTAAAGGCATTATCTCAACTAAACATAACCCCACAACCCCCTTTGGTCGTATTTTGTGTGAATTTTATTACTTTAAGAGCATTTGCACATATTCCATGTTCCAAGCCCCATTCATCCCTATGGGGCCAAAAACTGAAGTCCACTATTTCACACAAAATAGCATGGTAAAGGCATAATCTCAACTCAACATGACCCCACAACCCTCTTTTGTCTTATTCTCAGTGTGTGAGGGGTGTTTTTTTGTGACTTTAAGGGCATTTGCACATATTCCATGTTCCAAGCCCCATACATCCCTATGGGTTCCAAAAACTGAAGTTCACTTTTTCACACAAAATAGCATGGTAAAGGCATTATCTCGACAAAACATAACCCCACAACCCCCTTTGGTCGTATTTTGTGTGAATTTTATTACTTTAAGAGCATTTGCACATATTCCATGTTCCAAGCCCCATTCATCCCTATGGGGCCAAAAACTGAAGTTCACTATTTCACACAAAATAGCATGGGAAAGGCATAATCTCAACTCAACATGACCCCACAACCCCCTTTTGTCTTATTCTCAGTGTGTGAGGGGTGTTTTTTTGTGACTTTAAGGGCATTTGCACATATTCCATGTTCCAAGTCCCATACATCCCTATGGGTTCCAAAAACTGAAGTTCACTATTTCACACAAAATTGCGTGGTAAAGACATAATCTCAACTCAACATGACCCCACAACCCTCTTTTGTCTTATTCTCAGTGTGTTTTTTGCCATCCTGACAACATTTGCACACATTCCATGTTCCAAGTCCCATACATCCCTATGGGTTCCAAAAACTGAAGTTCACTATTTCACACAAAATAGCGTGGTAAAGGCATAATCTCAACTCAACATGACCCCACAACCCTCTGTATCATATTTTCAGTGTGTTTTTTGCCATCCTGACAACATTTGCACACATTCCATGTTCCAAGCCCCATACATCCCTATGGGTTCCAAAAACTGAAGTTCACTTTTTCACACAAAATACCATGGTAAAGGCATTATCTCAACTAAACATAACCCCACAACCCCCTTTGGTCATATTTTGTGTGAATTTTATTACTTTAAGAGCATTTGCACATATTCCATGTTCCAAGCCCCATTCATCCCTATGGGGCCAAAAACTGAAGTTCACTATTTCACACAAAATAGCATGGGAAAGGCATAATCTCAACTCAACATGACCCCACAACCCTCTGTATCATATTTTCAGTGTTTTTTTTGCCATCCTGACAACATTTGCACACATTCCATGTTCCAAGCCCCATACATCCCTATGGGTTCCAAAAACTGAAGTTCACTTTTTCACACAAAATAGCATGGTAAAGGCATTATCTCAACTAAACATAACCCCACAACCCCCTTTGGTCGTATTTTGTGTGAATTTTATTACTTTAAGAGCATTTGCACATATTCCATGTTCCAAGCCCCATTCATCCCTATGGGGCCAAAAACTGAAGTTCACTATTTCACACAAAATAGCATGGGAAAGGCATAATCTCAACTCAACATGACCCCACAACCCTCTGTATCATATTTTCAGTGTTTTTTTTGCCATCCTGACAACATTTGCACACATTCCATGTTCCAAGCCCCATACATCCCTATGGGTTCCAAAAACTGAAGTTCACTTTTTCACACAAAATAGCATGGTAAAGGCATTATCTCAACTAAACATAACCCCACAACCCCCTTTGGTCGTATTTTGTGTGAATTTTATTACTTTAAGAGCATTTGCACATATTCCATGTTCCAAGCCCCATTCATCCCTATGGGGCCAAAAACTGAAGTTCACTATTTCACACAAAATAGCATGGGAAAGGCATAATCTCAACTCAACATGACCCCACAATCCTCTTTTGTCTTATTCTCAGTGTGTGAGGGGTGTTTTTTTGTGACTTTAAGGGCATTTGCACACATTCCATGTTCCAAGTCCCATACATCCCTATGGGTTCCAAAAACTGAAGTTCACTATTTCACACAAAATTGCGTGGTAAAGGCATAATCTCAACTCAACATGACCCCACAACCCTCTTTTGTCTTATTCTCAGTGTGTTTTTTGCCATCCTGACAACATTTGCACACATTCCATGTTCCAAGCCCCATACATCCCTATGGGTTCCAAAAACTGAAGTTCACTTTTTCACACAAAATAGCATGGTAAAGGCATTATCTCAACTAAACATAACCCCACAACCCCCTTTGGTCGTATTTTGTGTGAATTTTATTACTTTAAGAGCATTTGCACATATTCCATGTTCCAAGCCCCATTCATCCCTATGGGGCCAAAAACTGAAGTTCACTATTTCACACAAAATAGCATGGTAAAGACATAATCTCAACTCAACATGACCCCACAACCCTCTTTTGTCTTATTCTCAGTGTGTTTTTTGCCATCCTGACAACATTTGCACACATTCCATGTTCCAAGCCCCATACATCCCTATGGGTTCCAAAAACTGAAGTTCACTTTTTCACACAAAATAGCATGGTAAAGGCATTATCTCAACTAAACATAACCCCACAACCCCCTATGGTCTAATTTTGAGTTAATTTTATTACTTTAAGGACATTTGCACATATTCCATGTTCCAAGCCCCATTCATCCCTATGGGGCCAAAAACTGAAGTCCACTATTTCACACAAAATAGCATGGTAAAGGCATAATCTCAACTCAACATGACCCCACAACCCTCTTTTGTCTTATTCTCAGTGTGTGAGGGGAGTTTTTTCTGACTTTAAGGACATTTGAACACATTCCATGTTCCAAGCCCCATACATCCCTATGGGTTCCAAAAACTGAAGTTCACTTATTCACACAAAATAGCATGGTAAAGGCATTATCTCAACTAAACATGACCCCACAACCCTCTTTTGTCTTATTCTCAGTGTGTTTTTTGCCATCCTGACAACATTTGCACACATTCCATGTTCCAAGCCCCATACATCCCTATGGGTTCCAAAAACTGAAGTTCACTATTTCACACAAAATAGCATGGTAAAGGCATTATCTCAACTGAACATAACCCCACAACCACCTTTGGTCTTATTTTGAGTGAATTTTATTACTTAAAGGACATTTGCACATATTCCATGTTCCAAGCCCCTTTCATCCCTATGGGGCCAAAAACTGAAGTTCACTTTTTCACACAAAATAGCATGGTAAAGGCATAATCTCAACTCAACATGACCCCACAACCCTCTGTATCATATTCTCAGTGTGTTTTTTGCCATCCTGACAGCATTTGCACACATTCCATGTTTCAAGCCCCATACATCCCTATGGGTTCCAAAAACTGAAGTTCACTTTTTCACACAAAATAGCATGGTAAAGGCATTATCTCAACTAAACATAACCCCACAACCCCCTATGGTCTAATTTTGAGTTAATTTTATTACTTTAAGGACATTTGCACATATTCCATGTTCCAAGCCCCATTCATCCCTATGGGGCCAAAAACTGAAGTCCACTATTTCACACAAAATAGCATGGTAAAGGCATAATCTCAACTCAACATGACCCCACAACCCTCTTTTGTCTTATTCTCAGTGTGTGAGGGGAGTTTTTTCTGACTTTAAGGACATTTGAACACATTCCATGTTCCAAGCCCCATACATCCCTATGGGTTCCAAAAACTGAAGTTCACTTATTCACACAAAATAGCATGGTAAAGGCATTATCTCAACTAAACATGACCCCACAACCCTCTTTTGTCTTATTCTCAGTGTGTTTTTTGCCATCCTGACAACATTTGCACACATTCCATGTTCCAAGCCCCATACATCCCTATGGGTTCCAAAAACTGAAGTTCACTATTTCACACAAAATAGCATGGTAAAGGCATTATCTCAACTGAACATAACCCCACAACCACCTTTGGTCTTATTTAGAGTGAATTTTATTACTTAAAGGACATTTGCACATATTCCATGTTCCAAGCCCCTTTCATCCCTATGGGGCCAAAAACTGAAGTTCACTTTTTCACACAAAATAGCATGGTAAAGGCATAATCTCAACTCAACATGACCCCACAACCCTCTGTATCATATTCTCAGTGTGTTTTTTGCCATCCTGACAGCATTTGCACACATTCCATGTTTCAAGCCCCATACATCCCTATGGGTTCCAAAAACTGAAGTTCACTTTTTCACACAAAATAGCATGGTAAAGGCATTATCTCAACTAAACATAACCCCACAACCACCTTTGGTCTTATTTTGAGTGAATTTTATTACTTAAGGGACATTTGCACATATTCCATGTTCCAAGCCCCATTCATCCCTATGGGGCCAAAAACTGAAGTTCACTATTTCACACAAAATAGCGTGGTAAAGGCATAATCTCAACTCAACATGACCCCACAACCCTCTTTTGTCTTATTCTCAGTGTGTTTTTTGCCATCCTGACAACATTTGCACACATTCCATGTTCCAAGCCCCATACATCCCTATGGGTTCCAAAAATTGAAGTCCACTATTTCACACAAAATAGCATGGTAAAGGCATAATCTCAACTCAACATGACCCCACAACCCTCTGTATCATATTCTGAGTGTGTTTTTTGCCATCCTGACAACATTTGCACACATTCCATGTTCCAAGCCCCATACATCCCTATGGGGTCCAAAAACTGAAGTTCACTTATTCACACAAAATAGCATGTTAGAGGCATTATCTCAACTCAACATGACCCCACAATCCTCTTTTGTCTTATTCTCAGTGTGTGAGGGGTGTTTTTTGTGACTTTAAGCACATTTGCACATATTCCATGTTCCAAGCCCCATACATCCCTATGGGTTCCAAAAACTGAAGTTCACTATTTCACACAAAATAGCATGGTAAAGGCATTATCTCAACTAAACATAACCCCACAACCACCTTTGGTCTTATTTTGAGTGAATTTTATTACTTTAAGGACATTTGCACATATTCCATGTTCCAAGCCCCATTCATCCCTATGGGGCCAAAAATTGAAGTCCACTATTTCACACAAAATAGCATGGTAAAGGCATAATCTCAACTAAACATAACCCCACAACCCTCTGTATCATATTCTGAGTGTGTTTTTTGCCATCCTGACAACATTTGCACACATTCCATGTTCCAAGCCCCATACATCCCTATGGGTTCCAAAAACTGAAGTTCACTTTTTCACACAAAATAGCATGGTAAAGGCATTATCTCAACTAAACATGACCCCACAACCCTCTTTTGTCTTATTCTCAGTGTGTGAGGGGTGTTTTTTGTGGCTTTAAGGACATTTGCACATATTCCATGTTCCAAGCCCCATACATCCCTATGGGGTCCAAAAACTGAAGTTCACTTTTTCACACAAAATAGCATGGTAAAGGCATTATCTCAACTAAACATAACCCCACAACCACCTTTAGTCTTATTTTGAGTGAATTTTATTACTTTAAGGATATTTGCACATATTCCATGTTCCAAGCCCCATACATCCTTATGGGGTCCAAAAACTGAAGTTCATTTTTTCACACAAAATAGCATGTTAAAGGCATTATCTCAACTCAACATAACCCCACAACCCCCTTTGGTCGTATTTTGTGTGAATTTTATTACTTTAAAAGCATTTGCATATATTCCATGTTCCAAGCCCCATACATCCCTATGGGGCCAAAAACTGAAGTTCACTATTTCACACAAAATAGCATGGGAAAGGTATAATCTCAACTCAACATGACCCCACAACCCCCTTTTGTCTTATTCTCAGTGTGTGAGGGGTGTTATTTTGTGACTTTAAGGGCATTTGCACATATTCCATGTTCCAAGCCCCATACATCCCTATGGGTTCCAAAAACTGAAGTTCACTATTTCACACAAAATAGCATGGTAAAGGCATTATCTCAACTAAACATAACCCCACAACCCCCTTTGGTCGTATTTTGTGTGAATTTTATTACTTTAAAAGCATTTGCACATATTCCATGATCCAAGCCCCATTCATCCCTATGGGGCCAAAAACTGAAGTTCACTATTTCACACAAAATAGCATGGGAAAGGCATAATCTCAACTCAACATGACCCCACAACCCTCTTTTGTCTTATTCTCAGTGTGTGAGGGGTGTTTTTTTGTGACTTTAAGGGCATTTGCACATATTCCATGTTCCAAGCCCCATACATCCCTATGGGTTCCAAAAACTGAAGTTCACTATTTCACACAAAATAGCGTGGTAAAGGCATAATCTCAACTCAACATGACCCCACAACCCCCTTTGGTCTTATTTTGTGTGAATTTTATTACTTTAAGAGCATTTGCACATATTCCATGTTCCAAGCCCCATTCATCCCTATGGGGCCAAAAACTGAAGTTCACTATTTCACACAAAATAGCATGGGAAAGGCATAATCTCAACTCAACATGACACCACAACCCTCTTTTGTCTTATTCTCAGTGTGTGAGGGGTGTTATTTTGTGACTTTAAGGGCATTTGCACATATTCCATGTTCCAAGCCCCATACATCCCTATGGGTTCCAAAAACTGAAGTTCACTTTTTCACACAAAATAGCATGGTAAAGGCATTATCTCAACTAAACATAACCCCACAACCCCCTTTGGTCGCATTTTGTGTGAATTTTATTACTTTAAGGGCATTTGCACATATTCCATGTTCCAAGCCCCATTCATCCCTATGGGGCCAAAAACTGAAGTTCACTATTTCACACAAAATAGCATGGGAAAGGCATAATCTCAACTCAACATGACACCACAACCCCCTTTTGTCTTATTCTCAGTGTGTGAGGGGTGTTATTTTGTGACTTTAAGGGCATTTGCACATATTCCATGTTCCAAGCCCCATACATCCCTATGGGTTCCAAAAACTGAAGTTCACTTTTTCACACAAAATAGCATGGTAAAGGCATTATCTCAACTAAACATAACCCCACAACCCCCTTTGGTCGCATTTTGTGTGAATTTTATTACTTTAAGGGCATTTGCACATATTCCATGTTCCAAGCCCCATTCATCCCTATGGGGCCAAAAACTGAAGTTCACTATTTCACACAAAATAGCGTGGTAAAGGCATAATCTCAACTCAACATGACCCCACAACCCTCTTTTGTCTTATTCTCAGTGTGTTTTTTGCCATCCTGACAACATTTGCACACATTCCATGTTCCAAGCCCCATACATCCCTATGGGTTCCAAAAATTGAAGTCCACTATTTCACACAAAATAGCATGGTAAAGGCATAATCTCAACTCAACATGACCCCACAACCCTCTGTATCATATTCTGAGTGTGTTTTTTGCCATCCTGACAACATTTGCACACATTCCATGTTCCAAGCCCCATACATCCCTATGGGGTCCAAAAACTGAAGTTCACTTATTCACACAAAATAGCATGTTAGAGGCATTATCTCAACTCAACATGACCCCACAATCCTCTTTTGTCTTATTCTCAGTGTGTGAGGGGTGTTTTTTGTGACTTTAAGCACATTTGCACATATTCCATGTTCCAAGCCCCATACATCCCTATGGGTTCCAAAAACTGAAGTTCACTATTTCACACAAAATATCATGGTAAAGGCATTATCTCAACTAAACATAACCCCACAACCACCTTTGGTCTTATTTTGAGTGAATTTTATTACTTTAAGGACATTTGCACATATTCCATGTTCCAATCCCCATTCATCCCTATGGGGCCAAAAATTGAAGTCCACTATTTCACACAAAATAGCATGGTAAAGGCATAATCTCAACTAAACATAACCCCACAACCCTCTGTATCATATTCTGAGTGTGTTTTTTGCCATCCTGACAACATTTGCACACATTCCATGTTCCAAGCCCCATACATCCCTATGGGTTCCAAAAACTGAAGTTCACTTTTTCACACAAAATAGCATGGTAAAGGCATTATCTCAACTAAACATAACCCCACAACCCCCTTTGGTCATATTTTGTGTGAATTTTATTACTTTAAAAGCATTTGCACATATTCCATGATCCAAGCCCCATTCATCCCTATGGGGCCAAAAACTGAAGTTCAGTATTTCACACAAAATAGCATGGGAAAGGCATAATCTCAACTCAACATGACCCCACAACCCTCTTTTGTCTTATTCTCAGTGTGTTTTTTGCCATCCTGACAACATTTGCACACATTCCATGTTCCAAGCCCCATACATCCCTATGGGTTCCAAAAACTGAAGTCCACTATTTCACACAAAATAGCATGGTAAAGGCATAATCTCAACTCAACATGACCCCACAACCCTCTTTTGTCTTATTCTCAGTGTGTGAGGGGTGTTTTTTTGTGACTTTAAGGGCATTTGCACATATTCCATGTTCCAAGCCCCATACATCCCTATGGGTTCCAAAAACTGAAGTTCACTTTTTCACACAAAATAGCATGGTAAAGGCATAATCTCAACTCAACATGACCCCACAACCCTCTGTATCACATTCTGAGCGTGTTTTTTGCCATCCTGACAACATTTGCACACATTCCATGTTCCAAGCCCCATACATCCCTATGGGTTCCAAAAACTGAAGTTCACTATTTCACACAAAATAGCATGGTAAAGGCATAATCTCAACTCAACATGACCCCACAACCCTCTTTTGTCTTATTCTCAGTGTGTTTTTTGCCATCCTGACAACATTTGCACACATTCCATGTTCCAAGCCCCATACATCCCTATGGGTTCCAAAAACTGAAGTTCACTTTTTCACACAAAATAGCATGGTAAAGGCATTATCTCAACTAAACATAACCCCACAACCCCCTTTGGTCTTATTTTGAGTGAATTTTATTACTTTAAGAGCATTTGCACATATTCCATGTTCCAAGCCCCATTCATCCCTATGGGGCCAAAAACTGAAGTTCACTATTTCACACAAAATAGCATGGTAAAGGCATAATCTCAACTCAACATGACCCCACAACCCTCTTTTGTCTTATTCTCAGTGTGTGAGGGTGTTTTTTGTGACTTTAAGGACATTTGCACATATTCCATGTTCCAAGCCCCATTCATCCCTATGGGGCCAAAAACTGAAGTCCACCATGCTGTTTTGCCTCCTGCTAGATCTTAGTGCTGCATTTGACACCATTGATCATAATATCCTATTGGATAGATTGGAACATGTTATTGGGATTAAAGGAACAGCACTAGGCTGGTTTAAGTCATATCTATCAGATAGATACCAGTTTGTTCATGTTAATGATGATCCCTCCATATATACCAGAGTAAGTCATGGAGTTCCACAGGGTTCTGTGCTTGGACCGATACTGTTCACCTTATACATGCTTCCCCTAGGCAATATTATCAGGAAGCATGGAATAAATTTCCATTGCTATGTGGATGATACCCAGCTATATTTATCTATGAAACCAGACGAAACAGATCAGTTAACCATACTTCAGGCATGTCTTAAAGACATAAAGGCCTGGATGACCTGTAACTTTCTTCTTCTGAATTCAGACAAAACTGAGGTTATTTTGTTTGGTCCCAAACACCTCTGAAACAGTTTATCTAATCATATAGTTACTCTGGATGGCATTAATTTAGCCTCCAGTACAACTGTGAGGAACCTTGGAGTTATTTTTGATCAGGATCTGTCCTTTAACTCACATATAAAACAAGTCTCTAGGACCACCTTCTTTCACCTGCGCAATATCAGTAAGATTAGGAACACTCTGTCGCAAAGTGATGCTGAAAAATTAGTCCATGCTTTTGTTACTTCTAGGCTGGACTACTGTAATTCCCTATTATCAGGATGTCCAGTTAACTCTCTAAAAAGCATCCAGCTGATCCAAAATGCTGCAGCGAGAGTACTGACTGGAATTAGCAAGAGAGATCACATTACTCCTGTACTAACTTCTCTTCATTGGCTTCCTGTAAAATCCAGAATTGATTTTAAAATCCTTCTTCTTACATATAAGGCCCTCAATGGCCAGGCTCCTTCATATCTCAAAGAGCTGATAGTACCATATCATCCTAACAGATTGCTTCGTTCCCAGAATGTAGGTTTGCTTATGGTTCCCAAAATCTCTAAAAGTAGAATGGGAGGCCGAGCCTTTAGCTATCAGGCCCCTCTCCTATGGAACCAACTGCCAGTTTGGGTTCGGGAAGCAGACACCCTCTCTAATTTTAAAACGAAGCTTAAAACCTTCTTGTTTGATAAAGCTTATAATTAGTTGTAGTTACAGTCCTAGTCATTTATTAAACTTATAGTTAGTCACAATTATCTCTATAGACACTGTTACAGTTAAGGATATAGCCCTTAGTAGGGCTGGCTCAGGCAACTGAATCATCCCCTAGTTATGCTGCTATAGGCCTAGGCTGCTGGGGGACATCCCATGATTTACTGCGCACTTCTTCTTCTTTCTCTTTCTCTCCTCAGACCCACTCTCAAATTTATTAGCCTTTATTACATGTCATTAACTCTGTGTCCTCTCTGTCCCGTAGTCCTGTGTTTGTTTCTCTCTGGTCTCTCTTTCTCTGTACCTTACTGCAGGTACCTCTGGCTCTGGAGCTGCATGTCCTATGGTCCTGGCTCCACCCACCTGCTGCTGTTTATTGTTTACAATGATCTATTTCTAACATGTTTAATGTTCCATTCTGCTACAGATAAATATTTGATTAATATTCTTAGCAAACTGTAATGTAAATAATTACCAGTCATGACAGCTTTTTGCCTCCGTGCTCTGTTTCATAATTCTAATCTGCTGAGCAAACATTATCCAATAACTGTTCACTAACTGTAATGTAAATACTGACCCACATTGTCTGTATTATGCTGCATGTCTTTCTCCCCCTCTCCTCCATTCCTAGCTGTCCTATCTTCCTCCTTTTCCTCCTTTCACCCAGCCCGGCCATCGGCAGGAGGGTCCCCCATCTGAGCCAGGTTCTGCTCAAGGTTTCTTCCTGTTAAAAGGGAGTTTTCCTTGCCACTGTCGCCTTAAGTGCTTGCTCTGGGGTCAGGCTCTGGGTCTCTGTAAAGCGCTTTGAGACAATTTTGATTGTGGAAGGCGCTATATAAATAAAATTGAATTGAAATGAATTGAATTGAAAAGAGGGATTCTAATTTTTTTCTCCCCACAGGAATGAATGAGGGTTATGAAATGGAAGGAGTTAAAATGTCTTCATAAGACATAACACTCAAAAGATCACACAGAGTCTTGTGGGGTCATGTTGAGTTGCCTTCATGGCTTTACCATGCTGTTTTGTCTTCAAAAGGCTGAATTTTTGCCTTAAACAGGTTTAATTTCCAAATTCTTATCTACGGACCACGTCATAGATAAGAATTTGGAACTTCCTCATTCCAAATTCTCATCTACGGCCCACGTCATAGATTAGAATTTGGAACTTCCTCATTCCAAATTCTCATCTACGATCCTTACCATAGATGAGAATGTGGACCTTCCAGATTCTCATCTATGGCCAACGTCATAGATGGGGAATTGGAAATTAAACCCTTTGAAGGCAAAATTAAGCCTTTTGAAGGCAAAACAGCATGGTAAAGCAATGAGGTCAGCTCAACATCACGTCACAGGCCTCTGTGTGACCTTCTGAGCATTTCCTTGCCACTTTGAGGACATTTGCACATCTTCCATTTTCCAACCCTCGTTCATTCCTATGGGGACCAAACTTGGAAGTCTGCATTTGGAGGCAAAACAGCATGGTAAAGGCATGAGGTCAACTCGATCCGATGCCACCGGCCTCTTTGACACTTTTTTGTGTCTTTATTATTTCACATTTATTAACCTTCATTACATGTCAGCAAGTTAAGCATGCGGCTTTGGACTTTGGAGCGCCCAGAGATTGGAGCATTGCTGGTTCGATTCCTTAACCTAGCACTATGGATACACACAATGGATATGGGTGGTGGTGAAGGAGATGCACCCTCCGCCTCTGCGACCATGGCCGTGGTACCCCTGAAAAAGGCACCAATCTACCCCAGCTCCCCGGGCTCCTCACTGGGCAGCCCCCTGCCACAGCGTCTCTCTAGTGCATGTGCATGCTTGTGTGTGTGTGTGTTTGTTCACTTGATGTGGGTAAAATGCAGAATAAATTTCCCTAGCTTGAGAAATTAAGAAAGGGTTAAACTTAAACTTACCATGTTGTTTTGTGTTCAAAAGCAGTCTTCCAGTTTTTGTCCCCATAGGAGTGAATGAGTCACAAGTTGGAAGGAATAAAAATGTCATCAAAGGGGCAAGAAAACACTCAAAAGGTCACACAGAATCTTGTGGGGTCATGTTGAGTTGAGACAATGCCCTTACCATGCTGCTTTGCCTTCAAAAGAGGAATTCTAATTTTTTTCCCCCCATAGGAATGAATGAGGGCTATGAAATGGAAGGAGTTAAAATGTCTTCATAAGACATAACACTCAAAAGCTCACACAGAGTCTTGAGGGGTCATGTTGAGTTGCCTTCATGGCTTTACCATGCTGTTTTGTCTTCAAAAGGCTGAATTTTTGCCTTAAACAGGTTTCATTTCCAAATTGTCATCTACGGACCACGTCATAGATAAGAATTTGGAACTTCCTCATTCCAAATTCTCATCTACGGACCACGTCATAGATTAGAATTTGGAACTTCCTCATTCCAAATTCTCATCTACGATCCTTACCATAGATGAGAATGTGGAAATTCCAGATTCTCATCTATGGCCAACGTCATAGATGGGGAATTGGAAATTAAACCCTTTGAAGGCAAAATTAAGCCTTTTGAAGGCAAAACAGCATGGTAAAGCAATGAGGTCAGCTCAACATCACTTCACAGGCCTCTGTGTGACCTTCTGAGCAGTTCCTTGCCACTTTGAGGACATTTGCACATCTTCCATTTTCCAACCCTCGTTCATTCCTATGGGGACCAAACTTGGAAGTCTGCATTTGGAGGCAAAACAGCATGGTAAAGGCATGAGGTCAACTCGATCCGATGCCACCAGCCTCTTTGACACTTTTTTGTGTCTTTATTATTTCACATTTATTAACCTTCATTACATGTCAGCAAGTTAAGCGTGCGGCTTTGGACTTTGGAGCGCCCAGAGATTGGAGCATTGCTGGTTCGATTCCTTAACCTAGCACTATGGATACACACAATGGATATGGGTGGTGGTGAAGGAGATGCACCCTCCGCCTCTGCGACCATGGCCGTGGTACCCCTGAAAAAGGCACCAATCTATCCCAGCTCCCCGGGCGCCTCACTGGGCAGCCCCCTGCCACAGCGTCTCTCTAGTGCATGTGCATGCCTGTGTGTGTGTGTGTTCGTTCACTTGATGTGGGTAAAATGCAGAGTAAATTTCCCTAGCTTGAGAAATTAAGAAAGGATTAAACTTAAACTTACCGTGTTGTTTTGTGTTCAAAAGCAGTCTTCCAGTTTTTGTCCCCATAGGAGTGAATGAGTCACAAGTTGGAAGGAATAAAAATGTCATCAAAGGGGCAAGAAAACACTCAAAAGGTCACACAGAATCTTGTGGGGTCATGTTGAGTTGAGACAATGCCCTTACCATGCTGTTTTGCCTTCAAAAGAGGAATTCTAATTTTTTTCCCCCCATAGGAATGAATGAGGGCTATGAAATGGAAGGAGTTAAAATGTCTTCATAAGACATAACACTCAAAAGGTCCCATAGAGTCTTGTGGGGTCATGTTGAGTTGCCTTCATGGCTTTACCATGCTGTTTAGTCTTCAAAAGGCTGAATTTTTGCCTTAAACAGGTTTAATTTCCAAATTCTCATCTACGGACCACGTCATAGATTAGAATTTGGAACTTCCTCATTCCAAATTCTCATCTACGGACCACGTCATAGATTAGAATTTGGAACTTCCTCATTCCAAATTCTCATCTACGGACCACGTCATAGATTAGAATTTGGAACTTCCTCATTCCAAATTCTCATCTACGGACCACGTCATAGATTAGAATTTGGAACTTCCTCATTCCAAATTCTCATCTACGATCCTTACCATAGATGAGAATGTGGAAATTCCAGATTCTCATCTATGGCCAACGTCATAGATGGGGAATTGGAAATTAAACCCTTTGAAGGCAAAATTAAGCCTTTTGAAGGCAAAACAGCATGGTAAAGCAATGAGGTCAGCTCAACATCACGTCACAGGCCTCTGTGTGACCTTCTGAGCAGTTCCTTGCCACTTTGAGGACATTTGCACATCTTCCATTTTCCAACCCTCGTTCATTCCTATGGGGACCAAACTTGGAAGTCTGCATTTGGAGGCAAAACAGCATGGTAAAGGCATGAGGTCAACTCAATCCGATGCCACCAGCCTCTTTGACACTTTTTTGTGTCTTTATTATTTCACATTTATTAACCTTCATTACATGTCATTAACCTTGCATCTTCTCTCTCCTGCAGTTCTGTTCTTGACTCTGTCTGGTCTCTCTGGCTCTGGACCTTTCTACAAGTATCTCTGACTCTGGAGCTTCATGTTCTCTGGTACCAGCTATCTGCAGGTGTTTGTCTACAATTATCCATTTCTAACATTACTGTTTTATGTTCCACTATGCTACAGATAAATTGTAGATTAATATTCTATGCCAACTGTAATGTAAATAATTGCAAATCATGACAACTTTTGGCTTCTGTGCTCTGTTTTGTATTACAACTATACTCTGCTGAGCACACAGTATCCACTAACTGTTCTGTATTCTTAATGCTGGCCCTCTAACAATGTCCACTTCCAACCTTCTTTCTAATATGTTTTATATGCTGTATGTCCTTCTCCTCCCTCCCATCTTACTCCTTTTCCTCCTTTCACCCAGCCATAGTAGGAGGGTCCCTCCATATGAATCAGTCATTATGAAATGCTTTTTTAAACATTTATTCATTTTCAACAAATTCACAAAAGTCTCTTTTTCACCAAACTTTTCCTCTTTGCATTATATTTCAAAATCTGTGTTTTACTCATGACTTTGATATAAAAAAAAATGGGCAAGCACAAGGAGTACAGCTACCTACAAAATAAAAAAAATGCAAAAAAGAAAAACAAATGGAGTTTACAGTAACTTAAATTTCTGTACTTGGGGCCCAAATGTTCTCTTCCTCTTAGAATGTATCAATGTAAAATTTCCATTCTGTCAACTACAGTAAACATGTAAGGTCTGAACCTTGACTTAATTTCCAAAACACAGTCACACAATGTTACAATCACATCTCACTTATAATTAAACAGCCAAAGCAGGCAACCTCAAAAAAAACAAAAGCTGTGAACCTTGACCAACAGTCATGATCAGCTTGTCTATTCAATATTAATGTCCAACAACAAAGGTACAGGGGGCCCAGAGTCATCTGGCATAAGAATTGATACCTTTTCAACCTCTTTCAGATCTACCTCGTCCCATGACATAGCTGAATCCAGTCTCAACCTCCGAAGTGGCATTGGGCTGAGACTCATTTTTAGGGTGGGAAGGTTCCTTTGAGTTGGACTCACTGTCGCTAGTGTCCACTTGTTCCTCAGTGGCCTTGGGCTGAGACTCATCTTGAGGGTGGGAAGGTTCCTTTGAGTTGGACTCACTGCCGCTAGTGTCCATTTGTTCCTCAGTGGCCTTGGGCTGAGACTCATCTTGAGGTTGGGAAGTTTCCTTTTGCTTAGACATCTTGTTTGTAAACCACAAGGTGATGTTTTGTCTGAAAAAAAAATGTAATAAATTGGAATGTGGTGCGAGATTGCTTGATTCCAAATTCTCATCTGTTGCGCTAGCATTAACCTGCAAACTTGCATTGTTCTAAAAGCTGTAATCTCTCTATTTTAAACTGGCACAAAAGTAAGACCAGATAAATAAATGCACAATATGTGACATTAACAGATGAAAACTGTGGGTTTTGAGGTGACAAATGGTAACTTACCTGCAAATTTAGCTGCACAAGTCAGGAGTGTACTTCAACTGTAGCCACGACCTTAGCTGTGCCTCCTCAGGAACTACTTCCTGTTGACACAGGAAGTAATCGAGATCAAAATAGATGAAAATTTGGAATCTTTCAAATTTCAATTTACAAAAGTTCCAAAATCTCATTCAATGGAAATAGACAAAAATTTGAAGTCTTCCAAATTTCCATCTACTCAACAAAATCCAGACATGCACACATACAATCAAAGCCATCATCAGAACTGTATCATCACACCATGTATACATGTTTTTGGTGGGACAGGTCCTGTAAGGAAGCCTTAACAAGGCTGAAACATTGACTTCCTGTGTTAACAGGAAGCAGGAAGTGCAGTAGCAGCGGAAGACTAAAGCACAAGGTGAGCCAAACATTGCTATTGTATTGTTCTCATGTGGTCCCACTAGTCCCCTCAACAAATTGGGCAGTGAAATTAATAAAATCTCTTAGATTGTGATTTACAACTGGAGCTAGGTGCCTTATGTATATTTGAAGTTTTATAATATAAATACTCATGTTCAGTTAACAGATACAAATGTTTTAAATAGATAAAACGAAATAGAAATTTCTATCTAGGAAAAAGACAGTCTTTTAAAAGTTGAGACCAGTCTTGGAGGTAGACTTACATTGTCACATTTCAATACGAGAGTATAAACCTTCATACTCTAACCCACTGGAAAGGAGTGCCCATGACTGAGGAGAATCCCGGCCGAATGCTCTCCGAGGACAGTCCCAGGCACATCCCAGAACACCAGTCTGACGAGGACTCCGAGGGCGTTTTGGCATCAGAGTTTGAGTACATACCAGGGTCCCAGTATGAGGAAAACAACATGCGCAGGCCAGAATTGCCCTGGTATATGTTTATTCCAACAGTCCATCTTTTGATGTTTCTGTCTGTGGTTACACTTGGTTTTATTGTAGTATTTGTGTATTTCATTCTTCGTTTGGTGCACGGTTTGTAGTTGGAAGATATTATTTCCAAAGTTTAATCGGAGAAATGTAAGAATTTCTAATTTTCGAACTTTCAAGTAATTAATAAAATATTTGCATTTGCTTTCTGTGTTGATTCCATTGTCTTTATGAATTTTACAAATCTATCATTATATAAAGAGAACTCTTTATGAGCTTTCAATTAATATACTCCTGTAACCCATCCAGCGAGGACAAGACATGATTCCAATTAAAAATGGAAGCTTGAAGATTGCTACATTACACAAACATGTTCCTATTACCATATGTTCTTTACTTCTCCTTTGAAGACATTTTGACTTCTTCCAAATTGTAACCCTCATTCATCCCTATGGGGACAAACTGGAAGCCTGCTGACGACATTTGCATTTTCCGTTGGAAAATGGAAGATGTGCAAACCTTTGCTTCTCTGTACCTTCTCACCATTTACCTGCCTGCTTGCCACTCTGGCCTGTCCCTGTACCCAGCACTGGTAAGCTTGCCTGCACTGATTCTTGCTTTGACCTTTGATTAAGCAGTCTGTGTTTATGTGTTTGATGCAGCACTCGCTATATGAAACTCAAAGAAGGGAGCAACACAAACATCTGCTAGAAACTTGTATTTTACTTAACATGATGACTGAATGTTAGAAATTAAATTTGGGAGATAAAGGCCCTTCTCAGTTATGGTCTCTGCTGTGTTTCAGCAGAGGGGGCTACCCTTTCATAAAACAAAAACAGTAACAACAAATGAACAAAGAACATGGAACTGTCAGTTACAGAACAGCCACTGGAAGAACAGTTCTGACACCCAGGAACAGGGTAAGTGGCAAACTGGTGGCAGTCTTATACGGGTCAGAGGAGGAGGAGAAATCACCTCTCATAAAAATAGTGCAGGCATGATGAATCCAAGGCTGGACATGATTCCACTGGGAGGATGGTTACTGGTACTACTCCCCAGCTGGCGTTGCTGGCATGTTCTCAGTAGGCGTCTCATTCACACATTCTGGGGTCATCTGAGTTTGGGGCTCAGGAAACCAATCTTGACTCAGTCCGGCTAGGATTGCTGGCAAGTTATCAGCAGGTGTATCATGCATGCCATCAAGTGTCATCTGAGTTTGGGGCTCAGGAAAACTGTCTTTGTTCTCCCCAGCTGACGTTGCTGGCATGTTCTCAGTAGGCGTCTCATTCACACATACTGGGGTCATCTGAGTTTGGGGCTCAGGAAAACTGTCTTTGTTCTCCCCAGCTGATGTTGCTGGCATGTTCTCAGTAAGCGTCTCATTCACACATACTGGGGTCATCTGAGTTTGGGGCTCAGGAAAACTGTCTTTGTTCTCCCCAGCTGATGTTGCTGGCATGTTCTCAGTAAGCGTCTCATTCACACATACTGGGGTCATCTGAGTTTGGGGCTCAGGAAAACTGTCTTTGTTCTCCCCAGCTGACGTTGCTGGCATGTTCTCAGTAGGCGTCTCATTCACACATACTGGGGTCATCTGAGTTTGGGGCTCAGGAAAACTGTCTTTGTTCTCCCCAGCTGACGTTGCTGGCATGTTCTCAGTAGGCATCTCATTCACACATACTGGGGTCATCTGAGTTTGGGGCTCAGGAAAACTGTCTTTGTTCTCCCCAGCTGACATTGCTGCCATGTTCTCAGTAGGCGTCTCATTCACACATACTGGGGTCATCTGAGTTTGGGGCTCAGGAACACAATCTTGGCTCAGCCCTGCTGGGATTGCTGGCAAGTTATCAGCAGGTGTATCACCCATGCTGTCAACTGTCATCTGAGTTTGGGGCTCAGCCAGGGTTCCTATCAACTTCTCTGTGAGGCTGAACGGTCCTGGCACACTCCCAAGAGTTTGCTTGACAGGGGGTACCGGCACACTCTCTGATTCAGAAAGGAGTGCTTGCTCAAAACCTTCCATCTCTCTGAGCAGGGGCTCGGTGAGAGGTGCAGGTACACCCCCTGGAGCCTGCTCAACAGGGGGTACTGGCACACACTTAAGCCTAGCAGGGGATGCTTGCTCAGAACGTTCCCTCTGCCTCAACAGCGGCTGGGTGGCATACATTTTGTGAAAGTAAAAGTCTTCAACGGGTTTCCTCAACTTATCAATTTGCACAATGCACTTTGAAGGTGTATAAATCTTCACAACATCCAGTTTCTTTGATTTAGTTTGGTCAAACAACCTCTTTTTTGCATTATATGGAGGTCGCTCATCCTCTGATGATGAAGATATGCTAGAGGGGGAGTCCGGTTCGTCATTATAGACAGGTACCTCTTCATCCGAGCTTGTCTCGGGTGTAGTGGTTAAGACGGGTTCATCGTCACCGATGTCTTCTTTGGGTTCAGCAACAGCACTCTGCAAGGCTTTCAGTCTTAATTTTCTTATTTCATACCCCTTCACCTTGTCGGGCAGAGAGACGTAAAACCGTTCTGCGGTGTGGGCGTCATGGCACATAAATTTTGCCACCTTCTTCCTCTCCTTTTCAGAGAGGTGCTGGCTGGCCTGGAAACCCAAAGAAATATTTTTAAAATTACAGTCCTCAAAAACAGTCCTCAGCAACTTAGCTACTGAGCTGTCTGAGCAGTTTTAATTTAACAGCCTCAAAAATATGTCTACCACTTCCAACTTCCAAATTGTAATCTATGGCGAGATTGCAACTTTTCATTTCAATTATATTCATATAGCAACAAATCACAAAAAAAAATTATATCAAGGTACTTTGCATGAAGAGCAAGTTTAGACCATGCTCATTTACCATACATATACCATGCTTATGTGGAGTTCTTACTTGAGTAGAGACACTGCTCCGGATCATGTTGAAGTTGACAGGACCCTTCATTCCAGCGTCCACCCAAGCCATCTGGAGGAAGTTCACAGGCTTCTCAATCTGCTGGCCATTTGTGGTATGGAACACATAGTTGCTGTTCTGGCCATGCTCACAGCACTTGCCATTGGTCAGATGTTCCAGCCAACTAAACTCCTCATCACTGAGGGCAAGTGCAGCTTGGCCAAAAGACCGCACAGTCTTGTGGTCATCCACCTTTGGATATAAAAATGCAAAAAATAATGAATTTCTGTGGATAGGTGGACTTAAAACAAATCAACTAAAAAGAGACAATTGTATGAAGTGTTTGTAAATATGAATGCTTCCTTCATTTGTCATGCTGACTTCATTCAAGAAATTAATGTCATCTTAACATATGAATTTTTAATTTTTTAACCTAAACTCAGCATTTCTACAATAATACTAACCAGCACTTGGAACCTCTTGCCATGATTCCATGACTCGAAGTTGATCACGTTTTCCTTGGTCAGGTTGGTGAACACCACAGACCTGTGTCCAGTGAGCATCGCCAGGTAGCCCATTATGTAGCCCATGACTTTGGAGTGCTCATTCTGCTGACTTCCTTCACTGGATAAGATTGCTAGAACAACATTCCAAGATATGTAACATTGTTAAGAATGTAAGCTACTGAAAAAGAAGGAATACAACGCAAAAAAAAAATATTCTACTTACCAAACAGCTCAGGAATTTTTTTCTTGGCAGTCCTCATAAACTCCTTTTCTTGGCCTCCACTAAGCTGATTGTCTGTTGGAATAATGTTACATGCATGTATTTAGAGAAAGAAATGTAAAGGGAGTACAATTTGATTTACAGAAACTAAGCAATACCAGACTGGAAGAAGTTGAAAACATTTACCTGTCTTATGGCGTAAGACTTTCTGCTGGTGGACAACAACTTTTTTTCGGATGTCACCCACAATTCTCTTAAGTTCGTACTGCAGTGCCTTAAAGTCTTTTTCTCTTAGTTTACTAGGCTTGTGGAATGTGCTTTCAGTGTGTCTGAGAAAGAGGACCACATTTTTCAGCATGTTTCTAACTGTTGTAGGCGCATATCCCTTCTGAGACAGGTACGTTGGCCAACTGGAAAAAGACAAACAGTCAAAAGTGACTAAATCTGACCTCCAGTTACACCCAGCATTCCATATTCCAACTTCTAATTTATCATCAAATTAAAAAGATTACAATTTGGAATTCTTAGATAAATTATATTTTTATTTGAAAATATCTGGCTGACTCTGAAAACTCTTTTTTAGGTAATAAAAATCCATGACATAAAAATTACTTACACACGTAACTTGTCCATTTGATTGATGAACCTCAAGTCATGGGAGATGGCCGTGGTGGGCAGCCCAGCAGCCATGTACTCGCAAAAGCGAAGACCATGGCTGCCTGATTGCTGTGCATTTTCAATGTCCTTTTTTGCTGTCCGTGACCCCACACGGAATTTTACAAAGTCTTTAACAATCCTCTCTGTAGAAGAGCACAGTAAACATTACTTGAAAAATCAAAGTTCAAAAGGGAAAATAAATAATATTCATGTCTCTTTACTCTTTCACCCGGACTTGAATTGAAAAGGGAAGAAAAACTCACCATAAAGATGTTCCCCCTTCTTCCCTTTGCCTATGTGTTCCCCTTTCTGAGCTGAAGTTGGTGGTTTACTAGGGATCCTGTTGGGTGTCCTCGGCTGTGCTTTCATCAAACGATCCAAATGTTCTTCCACCTGCTTCAGCCTCACAGAAAACTCTTGGCAGCGACAGCTGCACGTGCTCACCGTTGACTCTGGAGCACTTGAAGCTTCATCCTGACCACTCAAGTGCCCTGGCAGGATAAATGAAGAATGCCCACTGTCAGCGGACTGGGCTGAATGGATGGACCCTAGCAGAGGGGCATCAGAGAGGTGGTCACTCTTTCTCTTTAAAGATCCACTGGAGAAGGAGGTGTTGGATCCCTGGTTGGAAGGAATTGACCAACTAGTCATTTCAGGGGGTTCACTGGACGGTAACGCCTCTTCGTCACTTCCTAGAATTTTTTGACCGGGCAGGGGTGTGGAACATTTGTTGTCGGGATTGGTTCCACTGGATGAAAGCTCACTGGAGATTGAGTTGTTCCTCATCACAAGCTTGTGTGATGAGTTATTTTCCTCTGCTTCTGATCCCTCTTGCACCTCCATATTTTCTTCTTCAGAAGGATCCAAAGACAGTTCAACATCAACAGGGAGAGGGTCATCTTCTATAAAATAGATATAAAAGTGGAAACTATAACCCATGGTTCTACATATATGTATATACAACATTGTGGTTGCTACACATAAGCCATAAAAAAAACTAGCTGCAATCAGCATTGAACGGGCTCTGTTACTATGGCATCCGTGTTTGTACCATATTGTATCATGTACCTTGAGTATCTCCAAGGTCCAACGTTGACACCATTTGAATCTCAGGGTTGGACTTCCGCAGTTCAGCAAACCTTTTCACAATGACTGCTCTCTTGGCCTGCTTCATGATTGGTTCTCGTTCCTGTTAACATTAAATATCCTCATATGACAATTTACATGGAAAGAACACTGGATTTACAACAGATCTTGCACGTTTTTTTGATAAATCAAAACCAACTTAATAAACTTACATCTGCTGATAGCTTATGTGCCTCTTGCAAATGCTTATCAAGGCGAGTAAGCCTGGTCTTTCCACAAATTTGGCAGTCCAATTTCTCCTGGGTTCTGTGGTGGGAAAAGATTCATGTTAAAGCTGCAGGCAGCACTGAGCAAGCCTTTAAACCCTAACACCCATCGGGCCATATCGCACAATAATCATGTTATGTTGTTGTATGACACGTGCAGATGACGCAACGCAAGTTTAATTTAAATCAGGATGTATCCTCTGTACTAGGCGGTGCTGCAACTATGAGTCAATGCTGACAAGTGGATGTGTTCATGATGGGGCTCTTATGATGCATGTGCAGTACAAGTCTTTTCTGAGAAAAAAGAATAACAGTAATAAGAATAATAACCAAGACAGATACAATAGAGCCTTCACATATTTCTGTGCACGGGCCCTAAAAATCCAACCTAATAACATATGAGAGTATCTATGCATAAATATGAATAACATGCTTTAATCTTACCTTGCATTCCCATATTGCATGAGAAGTTGGAGCTCATCTTTATTAGGAACAGAGTGGGACACTTTCAGGTGTTGCTTTAAATTGTTGTAGCTCCGAAAACACAATCCACATATTTTGTCACCCTGCAGATAGTTAAAAAATAATACACCCAATTAATAACCATCAAAAGACACTGCATCCTCAGCAAATTATCACAAAGTACTGTGTATTTCTACTTACCATCTTGCCAAACAGGTTATTCAGATCACTGATACCTGTGGATTTAGAGGGATTTAAGTAAGAAAAGTGATCAAAATGTTGATTAAGAATTTAACAGCTGAGCATATTCAAACAATGAAACCTTTTTCTTTTGCTCAGATAGAATGTTTTTAGAGGGGTGGAAAACAGCACACTTTATGCTCTTTTACAACTTTTAATCACAGTAAGCAGCAGTGCAGTGCAAACAAATGACTACATTATGAACCTGTACTCAGTTGTCTCTGGCTTACTTAATGGTTGTTTGTCTACATGTTTTTGTTTGTTTTGGGGTTTTTTTTTTTTTCATTTTTATGATGATTTTTTTTAATATCCTCATCCGGACATGCATCTTTGATTTGATTTCCAATTTCCAATCTCTCAGTTACCTTCAGCTGTGCATGTCATTGTACTTCTTTTCTGCCTCTTCTGCATTTTGGAAGCACTTCTCTCTGACTGCGCTGTCTGCTTGCTCCTTTCTGCTTCAAGCTCATTTCCTTCCCTGTCTTCAGAGACCTTCTCCGCTCCCACACCTTGTGCTGAAATGTCTTTCTGGTATCTCTCCCTGAGTTGGTACTTTGGGCCCACAGGGTTCCCTGTGTCTTCAGAGTCAGGCTGCTTCCCTGTTTGTCCAAAGTGACCCTCTCCATTCCTCTCACAGGTGTGGCATTCACACATTTCATTTCTCTCCCCAAAAAAGCTGGCACCATAGAAACATGTGATCTCCTCACCGGGTGAAATAGGTCTAATCACTTCAACACATGCAATATTCATCTCAATTGCAAGGAACTTACAGTTTGGATAGCAGTCGTGGTTTATAAAACTTGCAGGCCCAAGCCAGAGCTGGTCGCAGTGTTTGCGTAACGAATACATCACGCTGAAGTCATTGACTCCAGCCTTCAGCATAGCTCGATCAGGGGCACTAACCTCTGCTATGCAGCCTACCAGGACCTTGATACGCTGTCCTGAAAACCAGTGCCCTGTCGAGGTCACCTTTGCTCCATTGGTCTCTGTAGAGTATCTGTCAGTGGACTCTATCATGACACCACTGTCCAACAGGAAGGCACTGAGGTAGCGATAAACATGTTGCCTCAGCAGTTCCTGACGATGGCTCCCCAGATTGTTAAAATAGTCACCAGCCAGTTTACCTGCTGTCAGTGACTCAAATGTTGCGCTGAAGTCATGAGTACGCTGAAAGCTCAGCAGGGTCTCCTTCAGAATATCCCAACACTGGATCTCCGGTAAAGGACTAATGTTCATTTTGTGGGTGTTGAAACCCAGCAGGGGGTCCAGCACCAAAGCCGTGGTCAGATCATCGGTCTCACACAGCTCCGTAAAATCCATCCTGGTCCATCCGTCCGTTCCTTCCAACCATCTGCAGACTGAGAGTCTTTAGGAGTCAATGAAAAGGACTATCAGATTGACAGTTGAAAACAAGCAGTCCACTTGCTGTGGTTCCCGTTCTTTTCAGTTTTCACTGTCTTGCTGGTAAGCCCAGGAGCTTAATTTATCATCTGTTTTGGAATTTACTGGGCTACTGATGACTGCAAAATCCAGGCTCAGTGGCAAGGGTAGAAATACGCTACTACTTCTGATGAATTAGCTTTAAAAAAGAATGTCTTTTGTAGCTAGGTGGATAATTAACTTTTCATATTCCAAATTTTAATCTATTTGTCAACTGAAATAAATTGAATCTTGGAAACATTCCACATATTTATCTATATTGTTATGTTTTCATGCACTACACACATGGCAATTAATTTTGTGTTTTAAAAAGTTCAAAAGTGCATACAAACACTAAGAAACATGACATAGTGATGTTAGACAGCGAAATAAGGCAAACACAAACAAGTTTGCACACATTTTGTACTAGAAAAATCAATGAACAGACCTCAGCATTACTCACCGTGTTGTTCCTGCTGCTCTGTTGACCTTGAGTTCTACTTCCTGTTGACCTGGAAGTCCAAGTTCTTATCTATGTGAATAAATTGTAATATATGTTGAAATGTGGAAGCACAGTATGGAGTAAATTTAAATTTGGTTTTTTTTTTCTACTTCCTGTTACACAGAAACAAAGTTTTAATCTTCCAAGTTTTAATCTATTTACAGCAATGTGATTTCTGGAAGTTATGTTTTTATTATGATTACAACTTAATGACTATGAAATGTTTAAGTATCCATGATTCCACACTTTCTATCATTTTTTTAAACTTCGATTTATGTGCAGATTGTTGATGGAAGGATTGTTGTTGATGCAGACTGATTTGGAAGGGAGTCAAATGTTGATCCAAGGTTTTCAAATTTTCATCTACTTACAACGTTGTAAGTAAATTTTGGGCCAATTTGATTGCCTTCCTGGTGGGCCAGAAGGACAAAAGTTTGCATCAGCTCTTGGCAGATTGCCAGCTTTCAGCCAGAAGTGGTTGCACATCTCTAGCCCATTGTATGGCTAAACGGGAACCAAAAAGACTGTGTGGAAAATCCACATATTTTGTCACCTTGCAGATAGTTAAAAAATAATACACCCAATTAGTAACCATCAAAAGACACTGCATCCTCAGCAAATTATCACAAAGTACTGTGTATTTCTACTTACCGTCTTGCCAAACAGGTTATTCAGATCACTGATACCTGTGGATTTAGAGGGATTTAAGTAAGAAAAGTGATCAAAATGTTGATTAAGAATTTAACAGCTGAGCATATTCAAACAAGCTCCGAGACAGCAGTATCATTTATTTATCATCTGTTTTGGAATTTACTGGGCTACTGATGACTGCAAAATCCAGGCTCAGTGGCAAGGGTAGAAATACACTACCACTTCTGATGAATTAGCTTTAAAAAAGAATGTCTTTTGTAGCTAGGTGGATAATTAACTTTTCATATTCCAAATTTTAATCTATTTGTCAACTGAAATAAATTGAATTTTGGAAACATTCCACATATTTATCTATATGGTTATGTTTTCATGCACTACACACATGGCAATTAATTTTGTGTTTTAAAAAGTTCAAAAGTGCATACAAACACTAAGAAACATGACATAGTGATGTTAGACAGTGAAATAAGGCAAACACAAACAGGTTTGCACACATTTTGTACTAGAAAAATCAATGAAAAGACCTCAGCATTACTCACCGTGTTGTTCCTGCTGCTCTGTTGACCTTGAGTTCTACTTCCTGTTGACCTGGAAGTCCAAGTTCTAATCTATGTGAATAAATTGTAATATATGTTGAAATGTGGAAGCACAGTATGGAGTAAATTTAAATTTGGGTTTTTTTTTCTACTTCCTGTTACACAGAAACAAAGTTTTAATCTTCCAAGTTTTAATCTATTTACAGCAATGTGATTTCTGGAAGTTATGTTTTTATTATGATTACAACTTAATGACTATGAAATGTTTAAGTATCCATGATTGCACACTTTCTATCATTTTTTTAAACTTCGATTTATGTGCAGATTGTTGATGGAAGGATTGTTGTTGATGCAGACTGATTTGGAAGGGAGTCAAATGTTGATCCAAGGTTTTCAAATTTTCATCTACTTACAACGTTGTAAGTAAATTTTGGGCCAATTTGATTGCCTTCCTGGTGGGCCAGAAGGACAAAAGTTTGCATCAGCTCTTGGCAGATTGCCAGCTTTCAGCCAGAAGTGGTTGCACATCTCTAGCCCATTGTATGGCTAAACGGGAACCAAAAAGACTGTGTGGAAAATCCACATATTTTGTCACCTTGCAGATAGTTAAAAAATAATACACCCAATTAGTAACCATCAAAAGACACTGCATCCTCAGCAAATTATCACAAAGTACTGTGTATTTCTACTTACCGTCTTGCCAAACAGGCTATTCAGATCACTGATACCTGTGGATTTAGAGGGATTTAAGTAAGAAAAGTGATCAAAATGTTGATTAAGAATTTAACAGCTGAGCATATTCAAACAAGCTCCGAGACAGCAGTATCATTTATTTATCATCTGTTTTGGAATTTACTGGGCTACTGATGACTGCAAAATCCAGGCTCAGTGGCAAGGGTAGAAATACACTACCACTTCTGATGAATTAGCTTTAAAAAAGAATGTCTTTTGTAGCTAGGTGGATAATTGACTTTTCATATTCCAAATTTTAATCTATTTGTCAACTGAAATAAATTGAATTTTGGAAACATTCCACATATTTATCTATATGGTTATGTTTTCATGCACTACACACATGGCAATTAATTTTGTGTTTTAAAAAGTTCAAAAGTGCATACAAACACTAAGAAACATGACATAGTGATGTTAGACAGTGAAATAAGGCAAACACAAACAGGTTTGCACACATTTTGTACTAGAAAAATCAATGAAAAGACCTCAGCATTACTCACCGTGTTGTTCCTGCTGCTCTGTTGACCTTGAGTTCTACTTCCTGTTGACCTGGAAGTCCAAGTTCTAATCTATGTGAATAAATTGTAATATATGTTGAAATGTGGAAGCACAGTATGGAGTAAATTTAAATTTGGGTTTTTTTTTCTACTTCCTGTTACACAGAAACAAAGTTTTAATCTTCCAAGTTTTAATCTATTTACAGCAATGTGATTTCTGGAAGTTATGTTTTTATTATGATTACAACTTAATGACTATGAAATGTTTAAGTATCCATGATTGCACACTTTCTATCATTTTTTTAAACTTCGATTTATGTGCAGATTGTTGATGGAAGGATAGTTGTTGATGCAGACTGATTTGGAAGGGAGTCAAATGTTGATCCAAGGTTTTCAAATTTTCATCTACTTACAACGTTGTAAGTAAATTTTGGGCCAATTTGATTGCCTTCCTGGTGGGCCAGAAGGACAAAAGTTTGCATCAGCTCTTGGCAGATTGCCAGCTTTCAGCCAGAAGTGGTTGCACATCTCTAGCCCATTGTATGGCTAAACGGGAACCAAAAAGACTGTGTGGAAAATCCACATATTTTGTCACCTTGCAGATAGTTAAAAAATAATACACCCAATTAGTAACCATCAAAAGACACTGCATCCTCAGCAAATTATCACAAAGTACTGTGTATTTCTACTTACCGTCTTGCCAAACAGGTTATTCAGATCACTGATACCTGTGGATTTAGAGGGATTTAAGTAAGAAAAGTGATCAAAATGTTGATTAAGAATTTAACAGCTGAGCATATTCAAACAAGCTCCGAGACAGCAGTATCATTTATTTATCATCTGTTTTGGAATTTACTGGGCTACTGATGACTGCAAAATCCAGGCTCAGTGGCAAGGGTAGAAATACACTACCACTTCTGATGAATTAGCTTTAAAAAAGAATGTCTTTTGTAGCTAGGTGGATAATTGACTTTTCATATTCCAAATTTTAATCTATTTGTCAACTGAAATAAATTGAATTTTGGAAACATTCCACATATTTATCTATATGGTTATGTTTTCATGCACTACACACATGGCTATTAATTTTGTGTTTTAAAAAGTTCAAAAGTGCATACAAACACTAAGAAACATGACATAGTGATGTTAGACAGTGAAATAAGGCAAACACAAACAGGTTTGCACACATTTTGTACTAGAAAAATCAATGAAAAGACCTCAGCATTACTCACCGTGTTGTTCCTGCTGCTCTGTTGACCTTGAGTTCTACTTCCTGTTGACCTGGAAGTCCAAGTTCTAATCTATGTGAATAAATTGTAATATATGTTGAAATGTGGAAGCACAGTATGGAGTAAATTTAAATTTGGGTTTTTTTTTCTACTTCCTGTTACACAGAAACAAAGTTTTAATCTTCCAAGTTTTAATCTATTTACAGCAATGTGATTTCTGGAAGTTATGTTTTTATTATGATTACAACTTAATGACTATGAAATGTTTAAGTATCCATGATTGCACACTTTCTATCATTTTTTTAAACTTCGATTTATGTGCAGATTGTTGATGGAAGGATAGTTGTTGATGCAGACTGATTTGGAAGGGAGTCAAATGTTGATCCAAGGTTTTCAAATTTTCATCTACTTACAACGTTGTAAGTAAATTTTGGGCCAATTTGATTGCCTTCCTGGTGGGCCAGAAGGACAAAAGTTTGCATCAGCTCTTGGCAGATTGCCAGCTTTCAGCCAGAAGTGGTTGCACATCTCTAGCCCATTGTATGGCTAAACGGGAACCAAAAAGACTGTGTGGAAAATCCACATATTTTGTCACCTTGCAGATAGTTAAAAAATAATACACCCAATTAGTAACCATCAAAAGACACTGCATCCTCAGCAAATTATCACAAAGTACTGTGTATTTCTACTTACCGTCTTGCCAAACAGGTTATTCAGATCACTGATACCTGTGGATTTAGAGGGATTTAAGTAAGAAAAGTGATCAAAATGTTGATTAAGAATTTAACAGCTGAGCATATTCAAACAAGCTCCGAGACAGCAGTATCATTTATTTATCATCTGTTTTGGAATTTACTGGGCTACTGATGACTGCAAAATCCAGGCTCAGTGGCAAGGGTAGAAATACACTACCACTTCTGATGAATTAGCTTTAAAAAAGAATGTCTTTTGTAGCTAGGTGGATAATTGACTTTTCATATTCCAAATTTTAATCTATTTGTCAACTGAAATAAATTGAATTTTGGAAACATTCCACATATTTATCTATATGGTTATGTTTTCATGCACTACACACATGGCAATTAATTTTGTGTTTTAAAAAGTTCAAAAGTGCATACAAACACTAAGAAACATGACATAGTGATGTTAGACAGTGAAATAAGGCAAACACAAACAGGTTTGCACACATTTTGTACTAGAAAAATCAATGAAAAGACCTCAGCATTACTCACCGTGTTGTTCCTGCTGCTCTGTTGACCTTGAGTTCTACTTCCTGTTGACCTGGAAGTCCAAGTTCTAATCTATGTGAATAAATTGTAATATATGTTGAAATGTGGAAGCACAGTATGGAGTAAATTTAAATTTGGGTTTTTTTTTCTACTTCCTGTTACACAGAAACAAAGTTTTAATCTTCCAAGTTTTAATCTATTTACAGCAATGTGATTTCTGGAAGTTATGTTTTTATTATGATTACAACTTAATGACTATGAAATGTTTAAGTATCCATGATTGCACACTTTCTATCATTTTTTTAAACTTCGATTTATGTGCAGATTGTTGATGGAAGGATAGTTGTTGATGCAGACTGATTTGGAAGGGAGTCAAATGTTGATCCAAGGTTTTCAAATTTTCATCTACTTACAACGTTGTAAGTAAATTTTGGGCCAATTTGATTGCCTTCCTGGTGGGCCAGAAGGACAAAAGTTTGCATCAGCTCTTGGCAGATTGCCAGCTTTCAGCCAGAAGTGGTTGCACATCTCTAGCCCATTGTATGGCTAAACGGGAACCAAAAAGACTGTGTGGAAAATCCACATATTTTGTCACCTTGCAGATAGTTAAAAAATAATACACCCAATTAGTAACCATCAAAAGACACTGCATCCTCAGCAAATTATCACAAAGTACTGTGTATTTCTACTTACCGTCTTGCCAAACAGGTTATTCAGATCACTGATACCTGTGGATTTAGAGGGATTTAAGTAAGAAAAGTGATCAAAATGTTGATTAAGAATTTAACAGCTGAGCATATTCAAACAAGCTCCGAGACAGCAGTATCATTTATTTATCATCTGTTTTGGAATTTACTGGGCTACTGATGACTGCAAAATCCAGGCTCAGTGGCAAGGGTAGAAATACACTACCACTTCTGATGAATTAGCTTTAAAAAAGAATGTCTTTTGTAGCTAGGTGGATAATTGACTTTTCATATTCCAAATTTTAATCTATTTGTCAACTGAAATAAATTGAATTTTGGAAACATTCCACATATTTATCTATATGGTTATGTTTTCATGCACTACACACATGGCAATTAATTTTGTGTTTTAAAAAGTTCAAAAGTGCATACAAACACTAAGAAACATGACATAGTGATGTTAGACAGTGAAATAAGGCAAACACAAACAGGTTTGCACACATTTTGTACTAGAAAAATCAATGAAAAGACCTCAGCATTACTCACCGTGTTGTTCCTGCTGCTCTGTTGACCTTGAGTTCTACTTCCTGTTGACCTGGAAGTCCAAGTTCTAATCTATGTGAATAAATTGTAATATATGTTGAAATGTGGAAGCACAGTATGGAGTAAATTTAAATTTGGGTTTTTTTTTTCTACTTCCTGTTACACAGAAACAAAGTTTTAATCTTCCAAGTTTTAATCTATTTACAGCAATGTGATTTCTGGAAGTTATGTTTTTATTATGATTACAACTTAATGACTATGAAATGTTTAAGTATCCATGATTGCACACTTTCTATCATTTTTTTAAACTTCGATTTATGTGCAGATTGTTGATGGAAGGATAGTTGTTGATGCAGACTGATTTGGAAGGGAGTCAAATGTTGATCCAAGGTTTTCAAATTTTCATCTACTTACAACGTTGTAAGTAAATTTTGGGCCAATTTGATTGCCTTCCTGGTGGGCCAGAAGGACAAAAGTTTGCATCAGCTCTTGGCAGATTGCCAGCTTTCAGCCAGAAGTGGTTGCACATCTCTAGCCCATTGTATGGCTAAACGGGAACCAAAAAGACTGTGTGGAAAATCCACATATTTTGTCACCTTGCAGATAGTTAAAAAATAATACACCCAATTAGTAACCATCAAAAGACACTGCATCCTCAGCAAATTATCACAAAGTACTGTGTATTTCTACTTACCGTCTTGCCAAACAGGTTATTCAGATCACTGATACCTGTGGATTTAGAGGGATTTAAGTAAGAAAAGTGATCAAAATGTTGATTAAGAATTTAACAGCTGAGCATATTCAAACAAGCTCCGAGACAGCAGTATCATTTATTTATCATCTGTTTTGGAATTTACTGGGCTACTGATGACTGCAAAATCCAGGCTCAGTGGCAAGGGTAGAAATACACTACCACTTCTGATGAATTAGCTTTAAAAAAGAATGTCTTTTGTAGCTAGGTGGATAATTGACTTTTCATATTCCAAATTTTAATCTATTTGTCAACTGAAATAAATTGAATTTTGGAAACATTCCACATATTTATCTATATGGTTATGTTTTCATGCACTACACACATGGCTATTAATTTTGTGTTTTAAAAAGTTCAAAAGTGCATACAAACACTAAGAAACATGACATAGTGATGTTAGACAGTGAAATAAGGCAAACACAAACAGGTTTGCACACATTTTGTACTAGAAAAATCAATGAAAAGACCTCAGCATTACTCACCGTGTTGTTCCTGCTGCTCTGTTGACCTTGAGTTCTACTTCCTGTTGACCTGGAAGTCCAAGTTCTAATCTATGTGAATAAATTGTAATATATGTTGAAATGTGGAAGCACAGTATGGAGTAAATTTAAATTTGGGTTTTTTTTTCTACTTCCTGTTACACAGAAACAAAGTTTTAATCTTCCAAGTTTTAATCTATTTACAGCAATGTGATTTCTGGAAGTTATGTTTTTATTATGATTACAACTTAATGACTATGAAATGTTTAAGTATCCATGATTGCACACTTTCTATCATTTTTTTAAACTTCGATTTATGTGCAGATTGTTGATGGAAGGATAGTTGTTGATGCAGACTGATTTGGAAGGGAGTCAAATGTTGATCCAAGGTTTTCAAATTTTCATCTACTTACAACGTTGTAAGTAAATTTTGGGCCAATTTGATTGCCTTCCTGGTGGGCCAGAAGGACAAAAGTTTGCATCAGCTCTTGGCAGATTGCCAGCTTTCAGCCAGAAGTGGTTGCACATCTCTAGCCCATTGTATGGCTAAACGGGAACCAAAAAGACTGTGTGGAAAATCCACATATTTTGTCACCTTGCAGATAGTTAAAAAATAATACACCCAATTAGTAACCATCAAAAGACACTGCATCCTCAGCAAATTATCACAAAGTACTGTGTATTTCTACTTACCGTCTTGCCAAACAGGCTATTCAGATCACTGATACCTGTGGATTTAGAGGGATTTAAGTAAGAAAAGTGATCAAAATGTTGATTAAGAATTTAACAGCTGAGCATATTCAAACAAGCTCCGAGACAGCAGTATCATTTATTTATCATCTGTTTTGGAATTTACTGGGCTACTGATGACTGCAAAATCCAGGCTCAGTGGCAAGGGTAGAAATACACTACCACTTCTGATGAATTAGCTTTAAAAAAGAATGTCTTTTGTAGCTAGGTGGATAATTGACTTTTCATATTCCAAATTTTAATCTATTTGTCAACTGAAATAAATTGAATTTTGGAAACATTCCACATATTTATCTATATGGTTATGTTTTCATGCACTACACACATGGCAATTAATTTTGTGTTTTAAAAAGTTCAAAAGTGCATACAAACACTAAGAAACATGACATAGTGATGTTAGACAGTGAAATAAGGCAAACACAAACAGGTTTGCACACATTTTGTACTAGAAAAATCAATGAAAAGACCTCAGCATTACTCACCGTGTTGTTCCTGCTGCTCTGTTGACCTTGAGTTCTACTTCCTGTTGACCTGGAAGTCCAAGTTCTAATCTATGTGAATAAATTGTAATATATGTTGAAATGTGGAAGCACAGTATGGAGTAAATTTAAATTTGGTTTTTTTTTTCTACTTCCTGTTACACAGAAACAAAGTTTTAATCTTCCAAGTTTTAATCTATTTACAGCAATGTGATTTCTGGAAGTTATGT
The DNA here is from genome assembly GCF_017976425.1 of Toxotes jaculatrix. Lineage (NCBI taxonomy): Eukaryota > Metazoa > Chordata > Actinopteri > Toxotidae > Toxotes > Toxotes jaculatrix. The sequence goes on from NW_024469791.1 coordinate 93,739, forward strand.
TTTTATTATGATTACAACTTAATGACTATGAAATGTTTAAGTATCCATGATTGCACACTTTCTATCATTTTTTTAAACTTCGATTTATGTGCAGATTGTTGATGGAAGGATTGTTGTTGATGCAGACTGATTTGGAAGGGAGTCAAATGTTGATCCAAGGTTTTCAAATTTTCATCTACTTACAACGTTGTAAGTAAATTTTGGGCCAATTTGATTGCCTTCCTGGTGGGCCAGAAGGACAAAAGTTTGCATCAGCTCTTGGCAGATTGCCAGCTTTCAGCCAGAAGTGGTTGCACATCTCTAGCCCATTGTATGGCTAAACGGGAACCAAAAAGACTGTGTGGAAAATCCACATATTTTGTCACCTTGCAGATAGTTAAAAAATAATACACCCAATTAGTAACCATCAAAAGACACTGCATCCTCAGCAAATTATCACAAAGTACTGTGTATTTCTACTTACCGTCTTGCCAAACAGGTTATTCAGATCACTGATACCTGTGGATTTAGAGGGATTTAAGTAAGAAAAGTGATCAAAATGTTGATTAAGAATTTAACAGCTGAGCATATTCAAACAAGCTCCGAGACAGCAGTATCATTTATTTATCATCTGTTTTGGAATTTACTGGGCTACTGATGACTGCAAAATCCAGGCTCAGTGGCAAGGGTAGAAATACACTACCACTTCTGATGAATTAGCTTTAAAAAAGAATGTCTTTTGTAGCTAGGTGGATAATTGACTTTTCATATTCCAAATTTTAATCTATTTGTCAACTGAAATAAATTGAATTTTGGAAACATTCCACATATTTATCTATATGGTTATGTTTTCATGCACTACACACATGGCAATTAATTTTGTGTTTTAAAAAGTTCAAAAGTGCATACAAACACTAAGAAACATGACATAGTGATGTTAGACAGTGAAATAAGGCAAACACAAACAGGTTTGCACACATTTTGTACTAGAAAAATCAATGAAAAGACCTCAGCATTACTCACCGTGTTGTTCCTGCTGCTCTGTTGACCTTGAGTTCTACTTCCTGTTGACCTGGAAGTCCAAGTTCTAATCTATGTGAATAAATTGTAATATATGTTGAAATGTGGAAGCACAGTATGGAGTAAATTTAAATTTGGGTTTTTTTTTCTACTTCCTGTTACACAGAAACAAAGTTTTAATCTTCCAAGTTTTAATCTATTTACAGCAATGTGATTTCTGGAAGTTATGTTTTTATTATGATTACAACTTAATGACTATGAAATGTTTAAGTATCCATGATTGCACACTTTCTATCATTTTTTTAAACTTCGATTTATGTGCAGATTGTTGATGGAAGGATTGTTGTTGATGCAGACTGATTTGGAAGGGAGTCAAATGTTGATCCAAGGTTTTCAAATTTTCATCTACTTACAACGTTGTAAGTAAATTTTGGGCCAATTTGATTGCCTTCCTGGTGGGCCAGAAGGACAAAAGTTTGCATCAGCTCTTGGCAGATTGCCAGCTTTCAGCCAGAAGTGGTTGCACATCTCTAGCCCATTGTATGGCTAAACGGGAACCAAAAAGACTGTGTGGAAAATCCACATATTTTGTCACCTTGCAGATAGTTAAAAAATAATACACCCAATTAGTAACCATCAAAAGACACTGCATCCTCAGCAAATTATCACAAAGTACTGTGTATTTCTACTTACCGTCTTGCCAAACAGGTTATTCAGATCACTGATACCTGTGGATTTAGAGGGATTTAAGTAAGAAAAGTGATCAAAATGTTGATTAAGAATTTAACAGCTGAGCATATTCAAACAAGCTCCGAGACAGCAGTATCATTTATTTATCATCTGTTTTGGAATTTACTGGGCTACTGATGACTGCAAAATCCAGGCTCAGTGGCAAGGGTAGAAATACACTACCACTTCTGATGAATTAGCTTTAAAAAAGAATGTCTTTTGTAGCTAGGTGGATAATTGACTTTTCATATTCCAAATTTTAATCTATTTGTCAACTGAAATAAATTGAATTTTGGAAACATTCCACATATTTATCTATATGGTTATGTTTTCATGCACTACACACATGGCAATTAATTTTGTGTTTTAAAAAGTTCAAAAGTGCATACAAACACTAAGAAACATGACATAGTGATGTTAGACAGTGAAATAAGGCAAACACAAACAGGTTTGCACACATTTTGTACTAGAAAAATCAATGAAAAGACCTCAGCATTACTCACCGTGTTGTTCCTGCTGCTCTGTTGACCTTGAGTTCTACTTCCTGTTGACCTGGAAGTCCAAGTTCTAATCTATGTGAATAAATTGTAATATATGTTGAAATGTGGAAGCACAGTATGGAGTAAATTTAAATTTGGGTTTTTTTTTTCTACTTCCTGTTACACAGAAACAAAGTTTTAATCTTCCAAGTTTTAATCTATTTACAGCAATGTGATTTCTGGAAGTTATGTTTTTATTATGATTACAACTTAATGACTATGAAATGTTTAAGTATCCATGATTGCACACTTTCTATCATTTTTTTAAACTTCGATTTATGTGCAGATTGTTGATGGAAGGATAGTTGTTGATGCAGACTGATTTGGAAGGGAGTCAAATGTTGATCCAAGGTTTTCAAATTTTCATCTACTTACAACGTTGTAAGTAAATTTTGGGCCAATTTGATTGCCTTCCTGGTGGGCCAGAAGGACAAAAGTTTGCATCAGCTCTTGGCAGATTGCCAGCTTTCAGCCAGAAGTGGTTGCACATCTCTAGCCCATTGTATGGCTAAACGGGAACCAAAAAGACTGTGTGGAAAATCCACATATTTTGTCACCTTGCAGATAGTTAAAAAATAATACACCCAATTAGTAACCATCAAAAGACACTGCATCCTCAGCAAATTATCACAAAGTACTGTGTATTTCTACTTACCGTCTTGCCAAACAGGCTATTCAGATCACTGATACCTGTGGATTTAGAGGGATTTAAGTAAGAAAAGTGATCAAAATGTTGATTAAGAATTTAACAGCTGAGCATATTCAAACAAGCTCCGAGACAGCAGTATCATTTATTTATCATCTGTTTTGGAATTTACTGGGCTACTGATGACTGCAAAATCCAGGCTCAGTGGCAAGGGTAGAAATACACTACCACTTCTGATGAATTAGCTTTAAAAAAGAATGTCTTTTGTAGCTAGGTGGATAATTGACTTTTCATATTCCAAATTTTAATCTATTTGTCAACTGAAATAAATTGAATTTTGGAAACATTCCACATATTTATCTATATGGTTATGTTTTCATGCACTACACACATGGCTATTAATTTTGTGTTTTAAAAAGTTCAAAAGTGCATACAAACACTAAGAAACATGACATAGTGATGTTAGACAGTGAAATAAGGCAAACACAAACAGGTTTGCACACATTTTGTACTAGAAAAATCAATGAAAAGACCTCAGCATTACTCACCGTGTTGTTCCTGCTGCTCTGTTGACCTTGAGTTCTACTTCCTGTTGACCTGGAAGTCCAAGTTCTAATCTATGTGAATAAATTGTAATATATGTTGAAATGTGGAAGCACAGTATGGAGTAAATTTAAATTTGGTTTTTTTTTTCTACTTCCTGTTACACAGAAACAAAGTTTTAATCTTCCAAGTTTTAATCTATTTACAGCAATGTGATTTCTGGAAGTTATGTTTTTATTATGATTACAACTTAATGACTATGAAATGTTTAAGTATCCATGATTGCACACTTTCTATCATTTTTTTAAACTTCGATTTATGTGCAGATTGTTGATGGAAGGATAGTTGTTGATGCAGACTGATTTGGAAGGGAGTCAAATGTTGATCCAAGGTTTTCAAATTTTCATCTACTTACAACGTTGTAAGTAAATTTTGGGCCAATTTGATTGCCTTCCTGGTGGGCCAGAAGGACAAAAGTTTGCATCAGCTCTTGGCAGATTGCCAGCTTTCAGCCAGAAGTGGTTGCACATCTCTAGCCCATTGTATGGCTAAACGGGAACCAAAAAGACTGTGTGGAAAATCCACATATTTTGTCACCTTGCAGATAGTTAAAAAATAATACACCCAATTAGTAACCATCAAAAGACACTGCATCCTCAGCAAATTATCACAAAGTACTGTGTATTTCTACTTACCGTCTTGCCAAACAGGTTATTCAGATCACTGATACCTGTGGATTTAGAGGGATTTAAGTAAGAAAAGTGATCAAAATGTTGATTAAGAATTTAACAGCTGAGCATATTCAAACAAGCTCCGAGACAGCAGTATCATTTATTTATCATCTGTTTTGGAATTTACTGGGCTACTGATGACTGCAAAATCCAGGCTCAGTGGCAAGGGTAGAAATACACTACCACTTCTGATGAATTAGCTTTAAAAAAGAATGTCTTTTGTAGCTAGGTGGATAATTGACTTTTCATATTCCAAATTTTAATCTATTTGTCAACTGAAATAAATTGAATTTTGGAAACATTCCACATATTTATCTATATGGTTATGTTTTCATGCACTACACACATGGCTATTAATTTTGTGTTTTAAAAAGTTCAAAAGTGCATACAAACACTAAGAAACATGACATAGTGATGTTAGACAGTGAAATAAGGCAAACACAAACAGGTTTGCACACATTTTGTACTAGAAAAATCAATGAAAAGACCTCAGCATTACTCACCGTGTTGTTCCTGCTGCTCTGTTGACCTTGAGTTCTACTTCCTGTTGACCTGGAAGTCCAAGTTCTAATCTATGTGAATAAATTGTAATATATGTTGAAATGTGGAAGCACAGTATGGAGTAAATTTAAATTTGGGTTTTTTTTTCTACTTCCTGTTACACAGAAACAAAGTTTTAATCTTCCAAGTTTTAATCTATTTACAGCAATGTGATTTCTGGAAGTTATGTTTTTATTATGATTACAACTTAATGACTATGAAATGTTTAAGTATCCATGATTGCACACTTTCTATCATTTTTTTAAACTTCGATTTATGTGCAGATTGTTGATGGAAGGATAGTTGTTGATGCAGACTGATTTGGAAGGGAGTCAAATGTTGATCCAAGGTTTTCAAATTTTCATCTACTTACAACGTTGTAAGTAAATTTTGGGCCAATTTGATTGCCTTCCTGGTGGGCCAGAAGGACAAAAGTTTGCATCAGCTCTTGGCAGATTGCCAGCTTTCAGCCAGAAGTGGTTGCACATCTCTAGCCCATTGTATGGCTAAACGGGAACCAAAAAGACTGTGTGGAAAATCCACATATTTTGTCACCTTGCAGATAGTTAAAAAATAATACACCCAATTAGTAACCATCAAAAGACACTGCATCCTCAGCAAATTATCACAAAGTACTGTGTATTTCTACTTACCGTCTTGCCAAACAGGTTATTCAGATCACTGATACCTGTGGATTTAGAGGGATTTAAGTAAGAAAAGTGATCAAAATGTTGATTAAGAATTTAACAGCTGAGCATATTCAAACAAGCTCCGAGACAGCAGTATCATTTATTTATCATCTGTTTTGGAATTTACTGGGCTACTGATGACTGCAAAATCCAGGCTCAGTGGCAAGGGTAGAAATACACTACCACTTCTGATGAATTAGCTTTAAAAAAGAATGTCTTTTGTAGCTAGGTGGATAATTGACTTTTCATATTCCAAATTTTAATCTATTTGTCAACTGAAATAAATTGAATTTTGGAAACATTCCACATATTTATCTATATGGTTATGTTTTCATGCACTACACACATGGCAATTAATTTTGTGTTTTAAAAAGTTCAAAAGTGCATACAAACACTAAGAAACATGACATAGTGATGTTAGACAGTGAAATAAGGCAAACACAAACAGGTTTGCACACATTTTGTACTAGAAAAATCAATGAAAAGACCTCAGCATTACTCACCGTGTTGTTCCTGCTGCTCTGTTGACCTTGAGTTCTACTTCCTGTTGACCTGGAAGTCCAAGTTCTAATCTATGTGAATAAATTGTAATATATGTTGAAATGTGGAAGCACAGTATGGAGTAAATTTAAATTTGGGTTTTTTTTTTCTACTTCCTGTTACACAGAAACAAAGTTTTAATCTTCCAAGTTTTAATCTATTTACAGCAATGTGATTTCTGGAAGTTATGTTTTTATTATGATTACAACTTAATGACTATGAAATGTTTAAGTATCCATGATTGCACACTTTCTATCATTTTTTTAAACTTCGATTTATGTGCAGATTGTTGATGGAAGGATAGTTGTTGATGCAGACTGATTTGGAAGGGAGTCAAATGTTGATCCAAGGTTTTCAAATTTTCATCTACTTACAACGTTGTAAGTAAATTTTGGGCCAATTTGATTGCCTTCCTGGTGGGCCAGAAGGACAAAAGTTTGCATCAGCTCTTGGCAGATTGCCAGCTTTCAGCCAGAAGTGGTTGCACATCTCTAGCCCATTGTATGGCTAAACGGGAACCAAAAAGACTGTGTGGAAAATCCACATATTTTGTCACCTTGCAGATAGTTAAAAAATAATACACCCAATTAGTAACCATCAAAAGACACTGCATCCTCAGCAAATTATCACAAAGTACTGTGTATTTCTACTTACCGTCTTGCCAAACAGGCTATTCAGATCACTGATACCTGTGGATTTAGAGGGATTTAAGTAAGAAAAGTGATCAAAATGTTGATTAAGAATTTAACAGCTGAGCATATTCAAACAAGCTCCGAGACAGCAGTATCATTTATTTATCATCTGTTTTGGAATTTACTGGGCTACTGATGACTGCAAAATCCAGGCTCAGTGGCAAGGGTAGAAATACACTACCACTTCTGATGAATTAGCTTTAAAAAAGAATGTCTTTTGTAGCTAGGTGGATAATTGACTTTTCATATTCCAAATTTTAATCTATTTGTCAACTGAAATAAATTGAATTTTGGAAACATTCCACATATTTATCTATATGGTTATGTTTTCATGCACTACACACATGGCTATTAATTTTGTGTTTTAAAAAGTTCAAAAGTGCATACAAACACTAAGAAACATGACATAGTGATGTTAGACAGTGAAATAAGGCAAACACAAACAGGTTTGCACACATTTTGTACTAGAAAAATCAATGAAAAGACCTCAGCATTACTCACCGTGTTGTTCCTGCTGCTCTGTTGACCTTGAGTTCTACTTCCTGTTGACCTGGAAGTCCAAGTTCTAATCTATGTGAATAAATTGTAATATATGTTGAAATGTGGAAGCACAGTATGGAGTAAATTTAAATTTGGGTTTTTTTTTCTACTTCCTGTTACACAGAAACAAAGTTTTAATCTTCCAAGTTTTAATCTATTTACAGCAATGTGATTTCTGGAAGTTATGTTTTTATTATGATTACAACTTAATGACTATGAAATGTTTAAGTATCCATGATTGCACACTTTCTATCATTTTTTTAAACTTCGATTTATGTGCAGATTGTTGATGGAAGGATAGTTGTTGATGCAGACTGATTTGGAAGGGAGTCAAATGTTGATCCAAGGTTTTCAAATTTTCATCTACTTACAACGTTGTAAGTAAATTTTGGGCCAATTTGATTGCCTTCCTGGTGGGCCAGAAGGACAAAAGTTTGCATCAGCTCTTGGCAGATTGCCAGCTTTCAGCCAGAAGTGGTTGCACATCTCTAGCCCATTGTATGGCTAAACGGGAACCAAAAAGACTGTGTGGAAAATCCACATATTTTGTCACCTTGCAGATAGTTAAAAAATAATACACCCAATTAGTAACCATCAAAAGACACTGCATCCTCAGCAAATTATCACAAAGTACTGTGTATTTCTACTTACCGTCTTGCCAAACAGGTTATTCAGATCACTGATACCTGTGGATTTAGAGGGATTTAAGTAAGAAAAGTGATCAAAATGTTGATTAAGAATTTAACAGCTGAGCATATTCAAACAAGCTCCGAGACAGCAGTATCATTTATTTTTCAGTCTTTGAGTAGGTACTGATTACAGCAGATCTCATAAGAGACACAGCTTTTTACACGTCTGATCAATTCTTCCCAAGACGCCAATTTCTGTTACGTTTTCCTCACAAAGAGACTAGGTTAGAACCCCAATGCTAGCATAGAGAACACTGGGAGATGGGACTCAGCAAAAAATGAGGTTTATTGTACAACACAGTGCATATGATGAACAGCAGAGGTTGCTCAGAAGCTGGAGAAGGAGAAAGAGGAAGACAAAATGATGTAGCAGGCAGTTGTTGGCTCAGTGTGGCGTGGCAGAGATGCAGCAGGATCAGCTCACCAGCAGGATATTTCTAAGGGCAAAGCAGAAACATGGTGAGATACACAAAAATACATTCAAACTTATAGAGAACGTTTTTTACATCAACTGTGTGCTTTCATAATCTAATCTACATAAAGATAGCAACCCACTCTGAGGAGATAGAGCCACAGGATATGGTCTGCCTGAAAGGCCCGGAAGAGTAGATGGCCATTGAGTGCCATTAGTCTTCTCATATATGTAGTCAAGGAGCCGATGAAAGGCAAAATGTTTCCTCCATATTTCAGTCTATGCCATTTCAACTGTCTATCTATGGACTTCGGATTTGCATCTATTTATGCCACAGTGTCTTTGTGAAATTTACAGGCCTGTGGGATTTGAAGCCTTTCAGGCAACCCTGCTTAATTATGTGAAACACACCAACTTGGCCATACTAAGTCAGAGAGCCACAAGCCAGGCATCGATGGAAAGGTGTCTTTGAGCAGCAACACGTAGCCTTTGAACCAAAACTCCATCCCCTTCCTTTCTGGAGGTAGGGGGCGACAAAGTTTGTGATTTTTCACCTCGTTAAGCGCTATATCTCTTTAAGGGAAGCACCGACCGATGAATTAAAGACACCGTCGCAAAGCTCTCAGAGAGTTCTACCACATATGTCAGGCCCAGGTGGGTGTGGCCGCTCCTGACCCAACTTTGAAACAAAAGGAGATAGAGCCACAGGATATGGTCTGTCTGAAAGGCCCGGAAGAGTAGATGGCAGGAGTGCCATTAGTCTTCTCATATATGTAGTCAAGGAGCCGATGAAAGGCAAAATGTTTCCTCCATATTTCAGTCTATGCCATTTCAACTGTCTATCTATGGACTTCGGATTTGCATCTATTCATGCCATAGTGTCCTTGTGAAATTTACAGGCCTGTGGGATTTGAAGCCTTTCAGGCAACCCTGCTTAATTATGTGAAACACACCAACTTGGCCATACTAGGTCAGAGAGCCACAAGCCAGGCATCGACGGAAAGGTCTCTTTGAGCAGCAGCACGTAGCCTTTGAACCAAAGCTCCATCCCCTTCCTGTCCAGAGGTAGGGCGCGACAAAGTTTGTGATTTTTCACCTCCTTAAGCGCTATATCTCTTTAATGGAAGCACCGACCGATGAATTAAAGACACCGTCTGAAAGCTCTCAGAGAGTTCTACCACATATGTCAGGCCCAGGTGGGTGTGGCCGCTCCTGACCCAACTTTGAAACAAAAGGAGATAGAGCCACAGGATATGGTCTGTCTGAAAGGCCCGGAAGAGTAGATGGCAGGAGTGCCATTAGCTTTCTCATATATGTAGTCAAGGAGCAGATGAAAGGCAAAATGTTTCCTCCATATTTCAGTCTATGCCATTTCAACTGTCTATCTATGGACTTCGGATTTGCATCTATTTATGCCATAGTGTCCTTGTGAAATTTACAGTCCCATTTGAGACCCTCCCCAGGGGACCAGATGGACAAAACTTGCGAGCAGCTATCGGGGGGTTTCTGGCTTTAAGCCAGAAGTGGTTGCAGGTCTCTAGCCTGCTGTATGGCTAAATGGGAGCCACAAAGACTGTTAAGGTGACCTTTTGACCTGTGAAACGAGGAAGGCCGTAATTCCAAAATGCTGGGGGCTAGAGACCTGGGAGTCACGGTTCCTGAAAGCTCAGAGGGATCAGTATAACCTATGTGAAAATCAGACCCATAGCTCAAACTTCATTTTTCAGCCTCTGAGCAGCTGCTGATTTCAGCAGGCCGGAGCAGGGACAGGAATCTGAGCAGTTTTTCTCAGGACTATATCTCCATAAGGGAAGCACCGACCGACGAATTAAAGACACCGTCAGAAAGCTCTCAGAGAGCTCTACCACATATGTCAGGCCCAGGTGGGTGTGGCCACTCCTGACCCAACTTTGAAACAAAAGGAGATAGAGCCACAGGATATGGTCTGCCTGAAAGGCCCGGAAGAATAGATGGCAGGAGTGCCATTAGTCTTCTCATATATGTAGTCAAGGAACCGATGAAATGCAAAATGATTCCTCCATATTTCAGTCTATGCCATTTAAACTGTCTATCTATGGACTTCGGATTTGCATCTATTCATGCCATTGTGAAATTTATAGGCCTGTGGGATTTGAAGCCTTTCAGGCAACCCTGCTTAATTATGTGAAACACACCAACTTGGCCATACTAAGTCAGAGAGCCACAAGCCAGGCATCGATGGAAAGGTGTCTTTGAGCAGCAACACGTAGCCTTTGAACCAAAACTCCATCCCCTTCCTTTCTGGAGGTAGGGGGCGACAAAGTTTGTGATTTTTCACCTCGTTAAGCGCTATATCTCTTTAAGGGAAGCACCGACCGATGAATTAAAGACACCGTCGCAAAGCTCTCAGAGAGTTCTACCACGTATGTCAGGCCCAGGTGGGTGTGGCCACTCCTGACCCAACTTTGAAACAAAAGGAGATAGAGCCACAGGATATGGTCTGTCTGAAAGGCCCGGAAGAGTAGATGGCAGGAGTGCCATTACTCTTCTCATATATGTAGTCAAGGAGCAGATGAAAGGCAAAATGTTTCCTCCATATTTCAGTCTATGCCATTTCAACTGTCTATCTATGGACTTCGGATTTGCATCTATTCATGCCATAGTGTCCTTGTGAAATTTACAGGCCTGTGGGATTTGAAGCCTTTCAGGCAACCCTGCTTAATTATGTGAAACACACCAACTTGGCCATACTAGGTCAGAGAGCCACAAGCCAGGCATCGACGGAAAGGTCTCTTTGAGCAGCAGCACGTAGCCTTTGAACCAAAGCTCCATCCCCTTCCTGTCCAGAGGTAGGGCGCGACAAAGTTTGTGATTTTTCACCTCGTTAAGCGCTATATCTCTTTAATGGAAGCACCGACCGATGAATTAAAGACACCGTCTGAAAGCTCTCAGAGAGTTCTACCACATATGTCAGGCCCAGGTGGGTGTGGCCGCTCCTGACCCAACTTTGAAACAAAAGGAGATAGAGCCACAGGATATGGTCTGTCTGAAAGGCCCGGAAGAGTAGATGGCAGGAGTGCCATTAGCTTTCTCATATATGTAGTCAAGGAGCAGATGAAAGGCAAAATGTTTCCTCCATATTTCAGTCTATGCCATTTCAACTGTCTATCTATGGACTTCGGATTTGCATCTATTTATGCCATAGTGTCCTTGTGAAATTTACAGTCCCATTTGAGACCCTCCGGAGGGGACCAGATGGACAAAACTTGCGAGCAGCTATCGGGGGGTTTCTGGCTTTAAGCCAGAAGTGGTTGCAGGTCTCTAGCCTGCTGTATGGCTAAATGGGAGCCACAAAGACTGTTAAGGTGACCTTTTGACCTGTGAAACGAGGAAGGCCGTAATTCCAAAATGCTGGGGGCTAGAGACCTGGGAGTCACGGTTCCTGAAAGCTCAGAGGGATCAGTATAACCTATGTGAAAATCAGACCCGTAGCTCAAACTTCATTTTTCAGCCTCTGAGCAGCTGCTGATTTCAGCAGGCCGGAGCTGGGACAGGAATCTGAGCAGTTTTTCTCAGGACTATATCTCCATAAGGGAAGCACCGACCGACGAATTAAAGACACCGTCGGAAAGCTCTCAGAGAGTTCTACCACATATGTCAGGCCCAGGTGGGTGTGGCCACTCCTTACCCAACTTTGAAACAAAAGGAGATAGAGCCACAGGATATGGTCTGTCTGAAAGGCCCGGAAGAGTAGATGGCAGGAGTGCCATTAGTTTTCTCATATATGTAGTCAAGGAGCAGATGAAAGGCAAAATGTTTCCTCCATATTTCAGTCTATGCCATTTCAACCGTCTATCTATGGACTTCGGATGTGCATCTATTTATGCCATAGTTTCCTTGTGAAATTTACAGTCCCATTTGAGACCCTCCCCAGGGGACCAGATGGACAAAACGTGCGAGCAGCTATCGGGGGGTTGCTGGCTTTAAGCCAGAAGTGGTTGCAGGTCTCTAGCCCGCTGTATGGCTAAATTGGAGCCACAAAGACTGTTAAGGTGACCTTTTGACCTGTGAAACGAGGAAGGCCGTAATTCCAAAATGCTGGGGGCTAGAGACCTGGGAGTCACGGTTCCTGAAAGCTCAGAGGGATCACTATAACCTATGTGAAAATCAGACCCGTAGCTCAAACTTCATTTTTCAGCCTCTGAGCAGCTGTTGTCATTATACACCGTAATTATATAGTGTTGTCATAATTACCGTAATTGTCATTGTACTCACCAGTTCACTATTGAGCTTTGCCTTTACAAATGGTGCGTTGTGAGGTTTGATGTCCTTGTTGTGAGGAGGACAGCTGGTGTTGTCTATTCAGTAGTTGGCTTGTGATGTCAGCACTGTGGGAAGAGGAGGGGTGGTGCTTCCGTTTCTTCAGTGGCTTGTCGTTTGGCCAGTGTGGGAAGGGGATGGGTGGTGTTTCCTTCTTTTCAGTGGCTTGTCTGTGGGCCACTGTGGGATGGGGTTGGGTGGGGGTTCCTTTTTTTCAGCTGCTGGTCTGTGGGCCACTGTGGGTTAGGGTTGGGTGGTGTTTCCTTTTATTCAGTGGCTTGTCTGTGGGCCACTGTGGGTTAGAGTTGGGTGGTGTTTCCTTATATGCAGTGGCTTGTCTGTGGTCCACTGTGGGAAGGGGTTGGGTGTTATGTATGTGACCTGTAAAATTAAAAAGGGGTAAGACGCCATCTTTAGGTGCTGTCTCCAGGGCTAGCTGCTCAAACAGTTTCTCATGAAACCCGTTAGCCAGCACTTCATCTTGCATGAGCTGCAACATATACATTTGTTCACCTGATTTCTATGCCTCTGGCATGGAGGAAGTCGCTGCTCGGCAGGTGGAGATGGAGGGAGTCACTACACTCTCCCATAGCTCCCTAAAGGAGTCCTGGCTCAGTGGCAGGTTCTGGCTCAACTGGAGACTGTCGAAATGTAGCGCTTCCATCATTTGTTTCCCTCCTTTCCCAGGTAAGAGAAAATGAGGGAAGAGTCGAAATGCAGTAGTGGTTGCAAATCCCTTATGCTTTTCCCTTTTCCAGAACCCTTCCTTCAATTATATTTCCAAGGCTGACTTGAGGGAAAACTTTTGGGTTGACAACCAGCTCATCATGTCTTCCACCAAAACCTTTCCTGTGCAGCACCACCTTATATGATTTATTGGTCTTCATGATGAAGCCCCTGATTCCTGCAAACTCCACTTTCTGGGTTAGGGTTAGGGGATTAGGGACATGGGTTAGGTGTGGGGACCTGAGTCCTTCTCTTCTTTTTCGAAGGGAAGGTGGGTGCACGGTCCTTCCACCCACGGACCTCTCCACACCACCAATCCTCTGGGGGTTGGAGTTGGCGCGTACGCTGGGCTCTCCGCCCGTAGCGTACCACCCTCCAACCGTCATCGTACATGTTATATATATTTTTGTATATTTTTTGATTTTTTTGTTGTTTTTTGTTTTTTTAGAAAAAATGAACTGAACTGATTTCAGCAGGCCGGAGCAGGGACAGGAATCTGAGCAGTTTTTCTCAGGACTATATCTCCATAAGGGAAGCACCGACCGATGAATTAAAGACACCGTCGGAAAGCTCTCAGAGAGTTCTACCACATATGTCAGGCCCAGGTGGGTGTGGCCACTCCTGACCCAACTTTGAAACAAAAGGAGATAGAGCCACAGGATATGGTCTGTCTGAAAGGCCCGGAAGAGTAGATGGCAGGAGTGCCATTAGTTTTCTCATATATGTAGTCAAGGAGCCGATGAAAGGCAAAATGTTTCCTCCATATTTCAGTCTATGCCATTTCAACCGTCTATCTATGGACTTCGGATGTGCATCTATTTATGCCATAGTTTCCTTGTGAAATTTACAGTCCCATTTGAGACCCTCCCCAGGGGACCAGATGGACAAAACTTGCGAGCAGCTATCGGGGGGTTGCTGGCTTTAAGCCAGAAGTGGTTGCAGGTCTCTAGCCCGCTGTATGGCTAAATGGGAGCCACAAAGACTGTTAAGGTGACCTTTTGACCTGTGAAACGAGGAAGGCCGTAATTCCAAAATGCTGGGGGCTAGAGACCTGGGAGTCACAGTTCCTGAAAGCTCAGAGGGATCAGTATAACCTATGTGAAAATCAGACCCGTAGCTCAAACTTCATTTTTCAGCCTCTGAGCAGCTGCTGATTTCAGCAGGCCGGAGCAGTGACAGGAATCTGAACAGTTTTTCTCAGGACTATATCTCCATAAGGGAAGCACCGACCGATGAATTAAAGACACCGTCGGAAAGCTCTCAGAGAGCTCTACCACATATGTCAGGCCCAGGTGGGTGTGGCCGCTCCTGACCCAACTTTGAAACAAAAGGAGATAGAACCACAGGATATGGTCTGTCTGAAAGGCCCGGAAGAGTAGATGGCAGGAGTGCCATTAGTTTTCTCATATATGTAGTCAAGGAGCAGATGAAAGGCAAAATGTTTCCTCCATATTTCAGTCTATGCCATTTCAACCGTCTATCTATGGACTTCGGATGTGCATCTATTTATGCCATAGTTTCCTTGTGAAATTTACAGTCCCATTTGAGACCCTCCCCAGGGGACCAGATGGACAAAACTTGCGAGCAGCTATCGGGGGGTTGCTGGCTTTAAGCCAGAAGTGGTTGCAGGTCTCTAGCCCGCTGTATGGCTAAATGGGAGCCACAAAGACTGTTAAGGTGACCTTTTGACCTGTGAAACGAGGAAGGCCGTAATTCCAAAATGCTGGGGGCTAGAGACCTGGGAGTCACGGTTCCTGAAAGCTCAGAGGGATCAGTATAACCTATGTGAAAATCAGACCCGTAGCTCAAACTTCATTTTTCAGCCTCTGAGCAGCTGCTGATTTCAGCAGGCTGGAGCAGGGACAGGAATCTGAGCAGTTTTTCTCAGGACTATATCTCCATAAGAGAAGCACCGACCGACGAATTAAAGACACCATCGGAAAGCTCTCAGAGAGTTCTACCACATATGTCAGGCCCAGGTGGGTGTGGCCGCTCCTGACCCAACTTTGAAACAAAAGGAGATAGAGCCACAGGATATGGTCTGTCTGAAAGGCCCGGAAGAGTAGATGGCAGGAGTGCCATTAGTTTTCTCATATATGTAGTCAAAGAGCAGATGAAAGGCAAAATGTTTCCTCCATATTTCAGTCTATGCCATTTCAACTGTCTATCTATGGACTTCAGATTTGCATCTATTTATGCCACAGTGTCCTTGTGAAATTTACAGGCCTGTGGGATTTGAAGCCTTTCAGGCAACCCTGCTTAATTATGTGAAACACACCAACTTGGCCATACTAGGTCAGAGAGCCATAAGCCAGGCATCGACGGAAAGGTCTCTTTGAGCAGCAGCACGTAGCCTTTGAACCAAAGCTCCATCCCCTTCCTGTCCAGAGGTAGGGGGCGACAAAGTTTGTGATTTTTCACCTCGTTAAGCGCTATATCTCTTTAATGGAAGCACCGACCGATAAATTAAAGACACCGTCAGAAAGCTCTCAGAGAGTTCTACCACATATGTCAGGCCCAGGTGGGTGTGGCCGCTCCTGACCCAACTTTGAAACAAAAGGAGATAGAGCCACAGGATATGGTCTGTCTGAAAGGCCCGGAAGAGTAGATGGCAGGAGTGCCATTAGTTTTCTCATATATGTAGTCAAGGAGCCGATGAAAGGCAAAATGTTTCCTCCATATTTCAGTCTATGCCATTTCAACCGTCTATCTATGGACTTCGGATGTGCATCTATTTATGCCATAGTGTCCTTGTGAAATTTACAGTCCCATTTGAGACCCTCCCCAGGGGACCAGATGGACAAAACTTGCGAGCAGCTATCGGGGGGTTGCTGGCTTTAAGCCAGAAGTGGTTGCAGGTCTCTAGCCTGCTGTATGGCTAAATGGGAGCCACAAAGACTGTTAAGGTGACCTTTTGACCTGTGAAACGAGGAAGGCCGTAATTCCAAAATGCTGGGGGCTAGAGACCTGGGAGTCACGGTTCCTGAAAGCTCAGAGGGATCAGTATAACCTATGTGAAAATCAGACCCGTAGCTCAAACTTCATTTTTCAGCCTCTGAGCAGCTTCTGATTTCAGCAGGCCGGAGCAGTGACAGGAATCTGAACAGTTTTTCTCAGGACTATATCTCCATAAGGGAAGCACCGACCGATGAATTAAAGACACCGTCGGAAAGCTCTCAGAGAGCTCTACCACATATGTCAGGCCCAGGTGGGTGTGGCCGCTCCTGACCCAACTTTGAAACAAAAGGAGATAGAGCCACAGGATATGGTCTGTCTGAAAGGCCCGGAAGAGTAGATGGCAGGAGTGCCATTAGTTTTCTCATATATGTAGTCAAGGAGCAGATGAAAGGCAAAATGTTTCCTCCATATTTCAGTCTATGCCATTTCAACCGTCTATCTATGGACTTCGGATGTGCATCTATTTATGCCATAGTTTCCTTGTGAAATTTACAGTCCCATTTGAGACCCCCCCCCAGGGGACCAGATAGACAAAACTTGCGAGCAGCTATCGGGGGGGTTGCTGGCTTTAAGCCAGAAGTGGTTGCAGGTCTCTAGCCCGCTGTATGGCTAAATGGGAGCCACAAAGACTGTTAAGGTGACCTTTTGACCTGTGAAACGAGGAAGGCCGTAATTCCAAAATGCTGGGGGCTAGAGACCTGGGAGTCACGGTTCCTGAAAGCTCAGAGGGATCAGTATAACCTATGTGAAAATCAGACCCGTAGCTCAAACTTCATTTTTCAGCCTCTGAGCAGCTGCTGATTTCAGCAGGCTGGAGCAGGGACAGGAATCTGAGCAGTTTTTCTCAGGACTATATCTCCATAAGAGAAGCACCGACCGACGAATTAAAGACACCGTCGGAAAGCTCTCAGAGAGTTCTACCACATATGTCAGGCCCAGGTGGGTGTGGCCGCTCCTGACCCAACTTTGAAACAAAAGGAGATAGAGCCACAGGATATGGTCTGTCTGAAAGGCCCGGAAGAGTAGATGGCAGGAGTGCCATTAGCTTTCTCATATATGTAGTCAAGGAGCAGATGAAAGGCAAAATGTTTCCTCCATATTTCAGTCTATGCCATTTCAACCGTCTATCTATGGACTTCGGATGTGCATCTATTTATGCCATAGTTTCCTTGTGAAATTTACAGTCCCATTTGAGACCCTCCCCAGGGGACCAGATGGACAAAACTTGCGAGCAGCTATCGGGGGGTTGCTGGCTTTAAGCCAGGAGTGGTTGCAGGTCTCTAGCCAGCTGTATGGCTAAATGGGAGCCACAAAGACTGTTAAGCTGACCTTTTGACCTGTGAAACGAGGAAGGCCGTAATTCCAAAATGCTGGGGGCTAGAGACCTGGGAGTCATGGTTCCCGAAAGCTCAGAGGGATCAGTATAACCTATGTGAAAATCAGACCCGTAGCTCAAACTTCATTTTTCAGCCTCTGAGCAGCTGCTGATTTCAGCAGGCCGGAGCAGTGACAGGAATCTGAGCAGTTTTTCTCAGGACTATATCTCCATAAGGGAAGCACCGACCGACGAATTAAAGACACCGTCGGAAAGCTCTCAGAGAGCTCTACCACATATGTCAGGCCCAGGTGGGTGTGGCCGCTCCTGACCCAACTTTGAAACAAAAGGAGATAGAGCCACAGGATATGGTCTGTCTGAAAGGCCCGGAAGAGTAGATGGCAGGAGTGCCATTAGTTTTCTCATATATGTAGTCAAGGAGCAGATGAAAGGCAAAATGTTTCCTCCATATTTCAGTCTATGCCATTTCAACCGTCTATCTATGGACTTCGGATGTGCATCTATTTATGCCATAGTTTCCTTGTGAAATTTACAGTCCCATTTGAGACCCTCCCCAGGGGACCAGATGGACAAAACTTGCGAGCAGCTATCGGGGGGTTGCTGGCTTTAAGCAAGAAGTGGTTGCAGGTCTCTAGCCTGCTGTATGGCTAAATGGTAGGAGCTGCACATGTGGGAGTCACAGTTCCTGAAAACTAAGAAATAGCAGTATAACCTGTATTAGAATCAGACCTGTAGCTCAATTTTTAAGATTTTGGTATCTGAAAAGGTTCAGAATTTAGCACACTGATGAAGAGACATAGGCTTTTACACCTGTCTTGTCAGTTGTTTCAAAGAGGCCAACTGGTCCATACTTGGTTGTAGGACCTCATAAAATAACATCTTAGGAATGTTCTCTGTATGTCTTAATGGTTCCCCGAGAAAAAAAGTGTTTTGTTAATACCCTGCAAAACATTGGGTCGAAAATAGCCTATTTGACCTTTGCCTGGCTTTTGTACGTATGTTAATGTGATCTTGGTTTAAAAAAAACATTTAAAATGATAAAATATGACTTTATGCCTTTAATTAGACAATACCTGCAATTTTAGTGTTGTATATGTTAAAACTTGGAAGAGGGAAAAACTTAGAATTGAGACTTGGAATGGTGGAATAATTTTGTATACATTGAAATTAGGAAGTGGACAATACTTGGAATTGAGAGTTGGAACTTGGAATTGAGAGTTCGAAAGTTGGAACGGTGGAGCACGACTGACACCTAGTGGCCATTCCAATATTCCAAAAAGGCACTTCCAAATTCCAAATTCCAAAACCCAAAATCAATACTAGTAGATAGGAACATGGCCTCCGATCTTGGAATCATCCAATTTCAAATTGACGGCCCATTCAAAAACCCTACCCCTAACCCCTAACCCTAACCCTAACCCTAACCCTATCCTAATTCATAATCCTAACCTTAACCACTTTAATTATTTATTTTAGCCCCAACCCTAATTAATAACCCTAACCCTAAAGAAAGAGAGATCCCCACACCTAACCCTAACCCTAACCCTCATTTTCATGTTGATGGCTACTTATTGCATGTAGATCTCCATATATGATTTTGAAAAAACATCTCGCAAAATCACTACCAATCGACTCCAAATGGTCTGAAACGTGCTCCTAACTACTTTCTGGAGGAAGTTTTTCGGCTGTGACACTTAGTCATTTTTCCACTCAGGTTCGCATGCTGCGATCTGATTGGACGAGCGTTTTTCTTGAATAACTCCCGAACCGTACATCCTAGACACTTGGAAACCACGTTCGTCTAATATAATTCGACCATTCTGCATCCAACGGTACCACCCACGACTCTCTACGACCTTCCTGTCCGGAGATACAGGAAAAACAAACTTTATTTCGGCCATATCTCCGGACTCGAACGTTGTACAGGCTCGAGGGTGGTACCAATGGAAAGCCCGTACCCGGAAATAGGGGGGTACAAGGTGGTTTCATGTCTCTACGACCTTCCGTTCCCGAGATATGCACCTTTGAAGTTATCGTCGGGGGCGACGATAGGTGGTTTTCATCCCCTTAACCCTAACCCTAACCCTAACCCTAACCCCTAACCCTAACCCTAACCCTAACCCTAACTGACTGAAACTTACCGTTTTAAGCGTTTCCAGCCATTCTCTGTGTGTCTGGGACACAGCGTGTGCCCTGAAAATGCCACGCAGTGCAAATCACAGAAACATACTTGAAAACTCTGCAAAATGCTTCTTCTAATGTAAAATAGTGTTTCCATGCTGGAAAAAGTCTTATTTTGACGCCAGCAACATATTTGATGCAAAGCTGTCATTTCAGCTCAAACGGTAAAATTTCACCGTTCCTGGCCATATGAGACTGTTTTTCACAACGTTTGCCCTGAAAGTGCCAGGTACTGCAGATGAAAGAAACACACGGGAAAACTCTGCCAAATGCTTCTTCTAATGTAAAATAGTGTTTCCATGCTGGAAAAAGTCTTATTTTGACGCCAGCAACATATTTTAGACACACCGTTCATTTCAGCACTAACTGACTGAAACTTACCGTTTTAAGCGTTTCCAGCCATTCTCTGTGTGTCTGGGACACAGCGTGTGCCCTGAAAATGCCACGCAGTGCAAATCACAGAAACATACTTGAAAACTCTGCAAAATGCTTCTTCTAATGTAAAATAGTGTTTCCATGCTGGAAACAGTCTTATTTTGACGCCAGCAACATATTTTAGACACACCGTTCATTTCAGCACTAACTGACTGAAACTTGCCGTTTTAAGCGTTTCCAGCCATTCTCCGTGTGTCTGGGACACAGCGTGTGCCCTGAAAATGCCACACAGTACAAATCACAGAAACATACTTGAAAACTCTGCCAAAAGCTTCTTCTAATGTAAAATAGTGTTTCCATGCTGGAAAAAGTCTTATTTTGACGCCAGCAACATATTTGATGCAAAGCTGTCATTTCAGCTCAAACGGTAA
Organism: Toxotes jaculatrix; assembly: GCF_017976425.1. NCBI lineage: Eukaryota > Metazoa > Chordata > Actinopteri > Toxotidae > Toxotes > Toxotes jaculatrix. The sequence continues at coordinate 114,334 of NW_024469791.1, forward strand.
AATTTCACCGTTCCTGGCCATATGAGACTGTTTTTCACAACGTTTGCCCTGAAAGTGCCAGGTACTGCAGATGAAAGAAACACACGGGAAAACTCTGCCAAATGCTTCTTCTAATGTAAAATAGTGTTTCCATGCTGGAAAAAGTCTTATTTTGACGCCAGCAACATATTTGATGCAAAGCTGTCATTTCAGCTCAAACGGTAAAATTTCACCGTTCCTGGCCATATGAGACTGTTTTTCACAACGTTTGCCCTGAAAGTGCCAGGTACTGCAGATGAAAGAAACACACAGGAAAACTCAGCAAAATGCTTCTTCTAATGTAAAATAGTGTTTCCATGCTGGAAACAGTCTTATTTTGACGCCAGCAACATATTTTAGACACACCGTTCATTTCAGCACTAACTGACTGAAACTTGCCGTTTTAAGCGTTTCCAGCCATTCTCCGTGTGTCTGGGACACAGCGTGTGCCCTGAAAATGCCACACAGTACAAATCACAGAAACATACTTGAAAACTCTGCCAAATGCTTCTTCTAATGTAAAATAGTGTTTCCATGCTGGAAAAAGTCTTATTTTGACGCCAGCAACATATTTGATGCAAAGCTGTCATTTCAGCTCAAACGGTAAAATTTCACCGTTCCTGGCCATATGAGACTGTTTTTCACAACGTTTGCCCTGAAAGTGCCAGGTACTGCAGATGAAAGAAACACACGGGAAAACTCTGCCAAATGCTTCTTCTAATGTAAAATAGTGTTTCCATGCTGGAAAAAGTCTTATTTTGACGCCAGCAACATATTTGATGCAAAGCTGTCATTTCAGCTCAAACGGTAAAATTTCACCGTTCCTGGCCATATGAGACTGTTTTTCACAACGTTTGCCCTGAAAGTGCCAGGTACTGCAGATGAAAGAAACACACGGGAAAACTCAGCAAAATGCTTCTTCTAATGTAAAATAGTGTTTCCATGCTGGAAAAAGTCTTATTTTGACGCCAGCAACATATTTGATACAAAGCTGTCATTTCAGCTCAAACGGTAAAATTTCACCGTTCCTGGCCATATGAGACTGTTTTTCACAATGTTTGCCCTGAAAGTGCCAGGTACTGCAGATGACAGAAACATACTTGAAAACTCTGCAAAATGCTTCTTCTAATGTAAAATAGTGTTTCCATGCTGGAAAAAGTCTTATTTTGACGCCAGCAACATATTTAATGAAAAGCTGTCATTTCAGCTCAAACGGTAAAATTTCACCGTTCCTGCCCATATGAGAGTGTTTTTCACAACGTTTGCCCTGAAAGTGCCAGGTACTGCAGATGACAGAAACATACTTGAAAACTCAGCAAAATGCTTCTTCTAATGTAAAATAGTGTTTCCATGCTGGAAAAAGTCTTATTTTGACGCCAGCAACATATTTGATGCAAAGCTGTCATTTCAGCTCAAACGGTAAAATTTCACCGTTCCTGGCCATATGAGACTGTTTTTCACAACGTTTGCCCTGAAAGTGCCAGGTACTGCAGATGAAAGAAACACACAGGAAAACTCTGCAAAATGCTTCTTCTAATGTAAAATAGTGTTTCCATGCTGGAAACAGTCTTATTTTGACGCCAGCAACATATTTTAGACACACCGTTCATTTCAGCACTAACTGACTGAAACTTGCCGTTTTAAGCGTTTCCAGCCATTCTCCGTGTGTCTGGGACACAGCGTGTGCCCTGAAAATGCCACACAGTACAAATCACAGAAACATACTTGAAAACTCTGCCAAATGCTTCTTCTAATGTAAAATAGTGTTTCCATGCTGGAAAAAGTCTTATTTTGACGCCAGCAACATATTTGATGCAAAGCTGTCATTTCAGCTCAAACGGTAAAATTTCACCGTTCCTGGCCATATGAGACTGTTTTTCACAACGTTTGCCCTGAAAGTGCCAGGTACTGCAGATGAAAGAAACACACGGGAAAACTCAGCAAAATGCTTCTTCTAATGTAAAATAGTGTTTCCATGCTGGAAAAAGTCTTATTTTGACGCCAGCAACATATTTGATGCAAAGCTGTCATTTCAGCTCAAACGGTAAAATTTCACCGTTCCTGGCCATATGAGACTGTTTTTCACAACGTTTGCCCTGAAAGTGCCAAGTACTGCAGATGAAAGAAACACACGGGAAAACTCTGCCAAATGCTTCTTCTAATGTAAAATAGTGTTTCCATGCTGGAAAAAGTCTTATTTTGACGCCAGCAACATATTTGATACAAAGCTGTCATTTCAGCTCAAACGGTAAAATTTCACCGTTCCTGGCCATATGAGACTGTTTTTCACAACGTTTGCCCTGAAAGTGCCAGGTACTGCAGATGACAGAAACATACTTGAAAACTCTGCAAAATGCTTCTTCTAATGTAAAATAGTGTTTCCATGCTGGAAAAAGTCTTATTTTGACGCCAGCAACATATTTGATACAAAGCTGTCATTTCAGCTCAAACGGTAAAATTTCACCGTTCCTGGCCATATGAGACTGTTTTTCACAACGTTTGCCCTGAAAGTGCCAGGTACTGCAGATGAAAGAAACACACGGGAAAACTCAGCAAAATGCTTCTTCTAATGTAAAATAGTGTTTCCATGCTGGAAAAAGTCTTATTTTGACGCCAGCAACATATTTTAGACACACCGTTCATTTCAGCACTAACTGACTGAAACTTACCGTTTTAAGCGTTTCCAGCCATTCTCTGTGTGTCTGGGACACAGCGTGTGCCCTGAAAATGCCACGCAGTGCAAATCACAGAAACATACTTGAAAACTCTGCAAAATGCTTCTTCTAATGTAAAATAGTGTTTCCATGCTGGAAAAAGTCTTATTTTGACGCCAGCAACATATTTGATACAAAGCTGTCATTTCAGCTCAAACGGTAAAATTTCACCGTTCCTGGCCATATGAGACTGTTTTTCACAATGTTTGCCCTGAAAGTGCCAGGTACTGCAGATGACAGAAACATACTTGAAAACTCTGCAAAATGCTTCTTCTAATGTAAAATAGTGTTTCCATGCTGGAAAAAGTCTTATTTTGACGCCAGCAACATATTTAATGAAAAGCTGTCATTTCAGCTCAAACGGTAAAATTTCACCGTTCCTGCCCATATGAGAGTGTTTTTCACAACGTTTGCCCTGAAAGTGCCAGGTACTGCAGATGACAGAAACATACTTGAAAACTCAGCAAAATGCTTCTTCTAATGTAAAATAGTGTTTCCATGCTGGAAAAAGTCTTATTTTGACGCCAGCAACATATTTGATGCAAAGCTGTCATTTCAGCTCAAACGGTAAAATTTCACCGTTCCTGGCCATATGAGACTGTTTTTCACAACGTTTGCCCTGAAAGTGCCAGGTACTGCAGATGAAAGAAACACACGGGAAAACTCTGCCAAATGCTTCTTCTAATGTAAAATAGTGTTTCCATGCTGGAAAAAGTCTTATTTTGACGCCAGCAACATATTTGATGCAAAGCTGTCATTTCAGCTCAAACGGTAAAATTTCACCGTTCCTGGCCATATGAGACTGTTTTTCACAACGTTTGCCCTGAAAGTGCCAGGTACTGCAGATGAAAGAAACACACGGGAAAACTCTGCCAAATGCTTCTTCTAATGTAAAATAGTGTTTCCATGCTGGAAAAAGTCTTATTTTGACGCCAGCAACATATTTGATGCAAAGCTGTCATTTCAGCTCAAACGGTAAAATTTCACCGTTCCTGGCCATATGAGACTGTTTTTCACAACGTTTGCCCTGAAAGTGCCAGGTACTGCAGATGAAAGAAACACACGGGAAAACTCTGCCAAATGCTTCTTCTAATGTAAAATAGTGTTTCCATGCTGGAAAAAGTCTTATTTTGACGCCAGCAACATATTTGATGCAAAGCTGTCATTTCAGCTCAAACGGTAAAATTTCACCGTTCCTGGCCATATGAGACTGTTTTTCCACAACGTTTGCCCTGAAAGTGCCAGGTACTGCAGATGAAAGAAACACACGGGAAAACTCAGCAAAATGCTTCTTCTAATGTAAAATAGTGTTTCCATGCTGGAAACAGTCTTATTTTGACGCCAGCAACATATTTTAGACACACCGTTCATTTCAGCACTAACTGACTGAAACTTGCCGTTTTAAGCGTTTCCAGCCATTCTCCGTGTGTCTGGGACACAGCGTGTGCCCTGAAAATGCCACACAGTACAAATCACAGAAACATACTTGAAAACTCTGCCAAATGCTTCTTCTAATGTAAAATAGTGTTTCCATGCTGGAAAAAGTCTTATTTTGACGCCAGCAACATATTTGATGCAAAGCTGTCATTTCAGCTCAAACGGTAAAATTTCACCGTTCCTGGCCATATGAGACTGTTTTTCACAACGTTTGCCCTGAAAGTGCCAGGTACTGCAGATGAAAGAAACACACGGGAAAACTCTGCCAAATGCTTCTTCTAATGTAAAATAGTGTTTCCATGCTGGAAAAAGTCTTATTTTGACGCCAGCAACATATTTGATGCAAAGCTGTCATTTCAGCTCAAACGGTAAAATTTCACCGTTCCTGGCCATATGAGACTGTTTTTCACAACGTTTGCCCTGAAAGTGCCAGGTACTGCAGATGAAAGAAACACACGGGAAAACTCTGCAAAATGCTTCTTCTAATGTAAAATAGTGTTTCCATGCTGGAAACAGTCTTATTTTGACGCCAGCAACATATTTTAGACACACCGTTCATTTCAGCACTAACTGACTGAAACTTGCCGTTTTAAGCGTTTCCAGCCATTCTCCGTGTGTCTGGGACACAGCGTGTGCCCTGAAAATGCCACACAGTACAAATCACAGAAACATACTTGAAAACTCTGCCAAATGCTTCTTCTAATGTAAAATAGTGTTTCCATGCTGGAAAAAGTCTTATTTTGACGCCAGCAACATATTTGATGCAAAGCTGTCATTTCAGCTCAAACGGTAAAATTTCACCGTTCCTGGCCATATGAGACTGTTTTTCACAACGTTTGCCCTGAAAGTGCCAGGTACTGCAGTTGAAAGAAACACACGGGAAAACTCTGCAAAATGCTTCTTCTAATGTAAAATAGTGTTTCCATGCTGGAAACAGTCTTATTTTGACGCCAGCTACATATTTTAGACACACCGTTCATTTCAGCACTAACTGACTGAAACTTGCCGTTTTAAGCGTTTCCAGCCATTCTCCGTGTGTCTGGGACACAGCGTGTGCCCTGAAAATGCCACACAGTACAAATCACAGAAACATACTTGAAAACTCTGCCAAATGCTTCTTCTAATGTAAAATAGTGTTTCCATGCTGGAAAAAGTCTTATTTTGACGCCAGCAACATATTTGATGCAAAGCTGTCATTTCAGCTCAAACGGTAAAATTTCACCGTTCCTGGCCATATGAGACTGTTTTTCCACAACGTTTGCCCTGAAAGTGCCAGGTACTGCAGATGAAAGAAACACACGGGAAAACTCAGCAAAATGCTTCTTCTAATGTAAAATAGTGTTTCCATGCTGGAAAAAGTCTTATTTTGACGCCAGCAACATATTTGATGCAAAGCTGTCATTTCAGCTCAAACGGTAAAATTTCACCGTTCCTGGCCATATGAGACTGTTTTTCACAACGTTTGCCCTGAAAGTGCCAGGTACTGCAGATGAAAGAAACACACGGGAAAACTCAGCAAAATGCTTCTTCTAATGTAAAATAGTGTTTCCATGCTGGAAAAAGTCTTATTTTGACGCCAGCAACATATTTTAGACACACCGTTCATTTCAGCACTAACTGACTGAAACTTGCCGTTTTAAGCGTTTCCAGCCATTCTCCGTGTGTCTGGGACACAGCGTGTGCCCTGAAAATGCCACACAGTACAAATCACAGAAACATACTTGAAAACTCTGCCAAATGCTTCTTCTAATGTAAAATAGTGTTTCCATGCTGGAAAAAGTCTTATTTTGACGCCAGCAACATATTTGATGCAAAGCTGTCATTTCAGCTCAAACGGTAAAATTTCACCGTTCCTGGCCATATGAGACTGTTTTTCCACAACGTTTGCCCTGAAAGTGCCAGGTACTGCAGATGAAAGAAACACACGGGAAAACTCAGCAAAATGCTTCTTCTAATGTAAAATAGTGTTTCCATGCTGGAAAAAGTCTTATTTTGACGCCAGCAACATATTTGATGCAAAGCTGTCATTTCAGCTCAAACGGTAAAATTTCACCGTTCCTGGCCATATGAGACTGTTTTTCACAACGTTTGCCCTGAAAGTGCCAGGTACTGCAGATGAAAGAAACACACGGGAAAACTCTGCAAAATGCTTCTTCTAATGTAAAATAGTGTTTCCATGCTGGAAACAGTCTTATTTTGACGCCAGCAACATATTTTAGACACACCGTTCATTTCAGCACTAACTGACTGAAACTTGCCGTTTTAAGCGTTTCCAGCCATTCTCCGTGTGTCTGGGACACAGCGTGTGCCCTGAAAATGCCACACAGTACAAATCACAGAAACATACTTGAAAACTCTGCCAAATGCTTCTTCTAATGTAAAATAGTGTTTCCATGCTGGAAAAAGTCTTATTTTGACGCCAGCAACATATTTGATGCAAAGCTGTCATTTCAGCTCAAACGGTAAAATTTCACCGTTCCTGGCCATATGAGACTGTTTTTCACAACGTTTGCCCTGAAAGTGCCAGGTACTGCAGATGAAAGAAACACACGGGAAAACTCTGCAAAATGCTTCTTCTAATGTAAAATAGTGTTTCCATGCTGGAAAAAGTCTTATTTTGACGCCAGCAACATATTTTAGACACACCGTTCATTTCAGCACTAACTGACTGAAACTTGCCGTTTTAAGCGTTTCCAGCCATTCTCCGTGTGTCTGGGACACAGCGTGTGCCCTGAAAATGCCACACAGTACAAATCACAGAAACATACTTGAAAACTCTGCCAAATGCTTCTTCTAATGTAAAATAGTGTTTCCATGCTGGAAAAAGTCTTATTTTGACGCCAGCAACATATTTGATGCAAAGCTGTCATTTCAGCTCAAACGGTAAAATTTCACCGTTCCTGGCCATATGAGACTGTTTTTCCACAACGTTTGCCCTGAAAGTGCCAGGTACTGCAGATGAAAGAAACACACGGGAAAACTCAGCAAAATGCTTCTTCTAATGTAAAATAGTGTTTCCATGCTGGAAAAAGTCTTATTTTGACGCCAGCAACATATTTGATGCAAAGCTGTCATTTCAGCTCAAACGGTAAAATTTCACCGTTCCTGGCCATATGAGACTGTTTTTCACAACGTTTGCCCTGAAAGTGCCAGGTACTGCAGATGAAAGAAACACACGGGAAAACTCTGCAAAATGCTTCTTCTAATGTAAAATAGTGTTTCCATGCTGGAAAAAGTCTTATTTTGACGCCAGCAACATATTTAATGAAAAGCTGTCATTTCAGCTCAAACGGTAAAATTTCACCGTTCCTGCCCATATGAGAGTGTTTTTCACAACGTTTGCCCTGAAAGTGCCAGGTACTGCAGATGACAGAAACATACTTGAAAACTCTGCCAAATGCTTCTTCTAATGTAAAATAGTGTTTCCATGCTGGAAAAAGTCTTATTTTGACGCCAGCAACATATTTAATGAAAAGCTGTCATTTCAGCTCAAACGGTAAAATTTCACCGTTCCTGCCCATATGAGAGTGTTTTTCACAACGTTTGCCCTGAAAGTGCCAGGTACTGCAGATGACAGAAACATACTTGAAAACTCTGCCAAATGCTTCTTCTAATGTAAAATAGTGTTTTCCATGCTGGAAAAAGTCTTATTTTGACGCCAGCAACATATTTAATGAAAAGCTGTCATTTCAGCTCAAACGGTAAAATTTCACCGTTCCTGCCCATATGAGAGTGTTTTTCACAACGTTTGCCCTGAAAGTGCCAGGTACTGCAGATGACAGAAACATACTTGAAAACTCAGCAAAATGCTTCTTCTAATGTAAAATAGTGTTTCCATGCTGGAAAAAGTCTTATTTTGACGCCAGCAACATATTTGATGCAAAGCTGTCATTTCAGCTCAAACGGTAAAATTTCACCGTTCCTGGCCATATGAGACTGTTTTTCACAACGTTTGCCCTGAAAGTGCCAGGTACTGCAGATGACAGAAACATACTTGAAAACTCTGCAAAAATGCTTCTTCTAATGTAAAATAGTGTTTCCATGCTGGAAAAAGTCTTATTTTGACGCCAGCAACATATTTGATACAAAGCTGTCATTTCAGCTCAAACGGTAAAATTTCACCGTTCCTGGCCATATGAGACTGTTTTTCACAACGTTTGCCCCTGAAAGTGCCAGGTACTGCAGATGAAAGAAACACACGGGAAAACTGTGCAAAATGCTTCTTCTAATGTAAAATAGTGTTTCCATGCTGGAAACAGTCTTATTTTGACGCCAGCAACATATTTTAGACACACCGTTCATTTCAGCACTAACTGACTGAAACTTGCCGTTTTAAGCGTTTCCCAGCCATTCTCCGTGTGTCTGGGACACAGCGTGTGCCCTGAAAATGCCACACAGTACAAATCACAGAAACATACTTGAAAACTCTGCCAAATGCTTCTTCTAATGTAAAATAGTGTTTCCATGCTGGAAAAAGTCTTATTTTGACGCCAGCAACATATTTTAGACACACCGTTCATTTCAGCACTAACTGACTGAAACTTACCGTTTTAAGCGTTTCCAGCCATTCTCTGTGTGTCTGGGACACAGCGTGTGCCCTGAAAATGCCACGCAGTGCAAATCACAGAAACATACTTGAAAACTCTGCAAAATGCTTCTTCTAATGTAAAATAGTGTTTCCATGCTGGAAAAAGTCTTATTTTGACGCCAGCAACATATTTTAGACACACCGTTCATTTCAGCACTAACTGACTGAAACTTACCGTTTTAAGCGTTTCCAGCCATTCTCTGTGTGTCTGGGACACAGCGTGTGCCCTGAAAATGCCACGCAGTGCAAATCACAGAAACATACTTGAAAACTCTGCAAAATGCTTCTTCTAATGTAAAATAGTGTTTCCATGCTGGAAAAAGTCTTATTTGACGCCAGCAACATATTTGATACAAAGCTGTCATTTCAGCTCAAACGGTAAAATTTCACCGTTCCTGGCCATATGAGACTGTTTTTCACAATGTTTGCCCTGAAAGTGCCAGGTACTGCAGATGACAGAAACATACTTGAAAACTCTGCAAAATGCTTCTTCTAATGTAAAATAGTGTTTCCATGCTGGAAAAAGTCTTATTTTGACGCCAGCAACATATTTAATGAAAAGCTGTCATTTCAGCTCAAACGGTAAAATTTCACCGTTCCTGCCCATATGAGAGTGTTTTTCACAACGTTTGCCCTGAAAGTGCCAGGTACTGCAGATGACAGAAACATACTTGAAAACTCTGCCAAATGCTTCTTCTAATGTAAAATAGTGTTTCCATGCTGGAAAAAGTCTTATTTTGACGCCAGCAACATATTTAATGAAAAGCTGTCATTTCAGCTCAAACGGTAAAATTTCACCGTTCCTGCCCATATGAGAGTGTTTTTCACAACGTTTGCCCTGAAAGTGCCAGGTACTGCAGATGACAGAAACATACTTGAAAACTCAGCAAAATGCTTCTTCTAATGTAAAATAGTGTTTCCATGCTGGAAAAAGTCTTATTTGACGCCAGCAACATATTTTAGACACACCCGTTCATTTCAGCACTAACTGACTGAAACTTACCGTTTTAAGCGTTTCCAGCCATTCTCTGTGTGTCTGGGACACAGCGTGTGCCCTGAAAATGCCACGCAGTGCAAATCACAGAAACATACTTGAAAACTCTGCAAAATGCTTCTTCTAATGTAAAATAGTGTTTCCATGCTGGAAAAAGTCTTATTTTGACGCCAGCAACATATTTGATGCAAAGCTGTCATTTCAGCTCAAACGGTAAAATTTCACCGTTCCTGGCCATATGAGACTGTTTTTCACAACGTTTGCCCTGAAAGTGCCAGGTACTGCAGATGAAAGAAACACACACGGGAAAACTCTGCAAAATGGCTTCTTCTAATGTAAAATAGTGTTTCCATGCTGGAAACAGTCTTATTTTGACCGCCAGCAACATATTTTAGACACACCGTTCATTTCAGCACTAACTGACTGAAACTTGCCTTTTTAAGCGTTTCCAGCCATTCTCCGTGTGTCTGGGACACAGCGTGTGCCCTGAAAATGCCACACAGTACAAATCACAGAAACATACTTGAAAACTCTGCCAAATGCTTCTTCTAATGTAAAATAGTGTTTCCATGCTGGAAAAAGTCTTATTTTGACGCCAGCAACATATTTGATGCAAAGCTGTCATTTCAGCTCAAACGGTAAAATTTCACCGTTCCTGGCCATATGAGACTGTTTTTTCCACAACGTTTGCCCTGAAAGTGCCAGGTACTGCAGATGAAAGAAACACACGGGAAAACTCAGCAAAATGCTTCTTCTAATGTAAAATAGTGTTTCCATGCTGGAAAAAGTCTTATTTTGACGCCAGCAACATATTTGATGCAAAGCTGTCATTTCAGCTCAAACGGTAAAATTTCACCGTTCCTGGCCAAATGAGACTGTTTTTCACAACGTTTGCCCTGAAAGTGCCAGGTACTGCAGATGAAAGAAACACACGGGAAAACTCTGCAAAATGCTTCTTCTAATGTAAAATAGTGTTTCCATGCTGGAAACAGTCTTATTTTGACGCCAGCAACATATTTTAGACACACCGTTCATTTCAGCACTAACTGACTGAAACTTGCCGTTTTAAGCGTTTCCAGCCATTCTCCGTGTGTCTGGGACACAGCGTGTGCCCTGAAAATGCCACACAGTACAAATCACAGAAACATACTTGAAAACTCTGCCAAATGCTTCTTCTAATGTAAAATAGTGTTTCCATGCTGGAAAAAGTCTTATTTTGACGCCAGCAACATATTTGATGCAAAGCTGTCATTTCAGCTCAAACGGTAAAATTTCACCGTTCCTGGCCATATGAGACTGTTTTTCACAACGTTTGCCCTGAAAGTGCCAGGTACTGCAGATGAAAGAAACACACGGGAAAACTCTGCAAAATGCTTCTTCTAATGTAAAATAGTGTTTCCATGCTGGAAACAGTCTTATTTTGACGCCAGCAACATATTTTAGACACACCGTTCATTTCAGCACTAACTGACTGAAACTTGCCGTTTTAAGCGTTTCCAGCCATTCTCCGTGTGTCTGGGACACAGCGTGTGCCCTGAAAATGCCACACAGTACAAATCACAGAAACATACTTGAAAACTCTGCCAAATGCTTCTTCTAATGTAAAATAGTGTTTCCATGCTGGAAAAAGTCTTATTTTGACGCCAGCAACATATTTGATGCAAAGCTGTCATTTCAGCTCAAACGGTAAAATTTCACCGTTCCTGGCCATATGAGACTGTTTTTCCACAACGTTTGCCCTGAAAGTGCCAGGTACTGCAGATGAAAGAAACACACGGGAAAACTCTGCAAAATGCTTCTTCTAATGTAAAATAGTGTTTCCATGCTGGAAACAGTCTTATTTTGACGCCAGCAACATATTTAATGAAAAGCTGTCATTTCAGCTCAAACGGTAAAATTTCACCGTTCCTGCCCATATGAGAGTGTTTTTCAC